>NC_069083.1:2729937-2816193 GCF_947172395.1 Bicyclus anynana
AAGTGTTTCAGACTTCTTCAACTTCTATTAGCTTTTAGAGAGTGTCGGCGCAAAGTTATAGACATTGCTTGTGAACTACCAGACGTCCGTGGATATGTTTACGTTAAATTCGGTTCTTGCTAATAGATTTTTGAATGGTTTTATTAAATTTTAATGGGTTAATTTAACTATTGATTAAATTTTAATGGGTTTTTAAATAATACAACAGAAATAATTTAGTTTGTTTATTTATTTTTTTTTGTTGCTAATATACTAACAAGTTCAGAGACGTGATAGCTCCCCCGATATGACCTCTGCCTTCAATTCCGGAGGGTTTGGGTTCGAATCCGGCTCGGGGGATGCACCTTAAACTTTTCAGTTGTGTGCATTTTAAGAAATTCAAATATCACGTGTCTCAAACGGGAATATCAAAGGATAAACATCGTGAGGAAACCAGAGAATTTTCTTAATTCTCTGCGTGTGTGAAGTTTGCCAATCCGCATTGGACTAGCATGGTTGACTATTGACCTAACCCCTCTCATTCTGAGAGGAGTCTCGAGCTCAGCAGTGAGCCGAATATGGATTGATAATGGGCCATTGGGCTTTCATGGTTCTAATCGACTAGGTATATAATGCTATTGTAAAATATTATAATCTTATAGCTAAAGTAAACTACCTTGTCCTTAGGTCGATGATAACCCAGTTTACAGGCCTCCGAACTAGGTCAAAGGATCGCACCCTTTACTGATATTATCATATTACTAGCTGACATACCGCGAGGTTTCACCAGCGTGGTGTCCGTTCCCGTAAGAATACGGGGATAATATGTAGCCTATAACCTTCCTCAATAAATGGGCTATCTAACACTGAAAGATTTTTTCAAATCGGACCAGTAGTTCCTGAGATTAGAGCGTTCAATCAAACAGACTCTTCAGATTTATAATATTAGTATAGATTGTTTAAATAATAACCATAATCCTTCGAATTTTAAAAACATCGTGAAACCTGCATACTTGAGAAAATGCGCAATTTCGTTGGTATTTTATTTCCTTTCCGAAAGATAAAAGAAATGTTAAAACTAGTATAATAAAGTTCTTGAGCAGAAATGTCGTGACCTGATTTTTAGACCAGCCTATTTCTTCGGCCATTGCTTGCTACAGCTGATATTAAAGCCTGTTTAACCGACTACAAACAGTAGTATAAATTTGACTGGATAAAACTTGGATGTGTTACATACGCATTCCATATTGGTACTTCTCTTTCAACAGACGAACGAGAAGGTTAACAATTCGACGTGTATATATTTTTTTATGTATGAACACGTGTAACTTTTTAGTAGTTCGATTTTGATTTATATTTTTTTTCATTAAAATAAATCCCGCGGTGACCATGGATTTTCTGGGATGAAAAGTAGCCTATGTTTTCCATTCCAAATTTCAGCCACATCGCTTCAGTAACCGCAGCTTAAAGGAGGAACAAACATACACACAAACTTTCGCCTTTATAATATGAGTGTCAAACATATGAAAATAATTTTACAAGAATTATTTATAAAGGCGCTGACAGACTTTAGCATTCACTTGTAATGAACATTCGTGCGAATGTTCCATCACAGAAAACATTTTAGCAAGTATTCTATCGAGCGTTCTGCCGAACATTCTAGCGAGCAGATTTAGACGAAACAGATTAGTTTGCCACCATCTTCTATTTTTATTTTTCTTTTTTTAACATAACCAATGATTAAAAATGCAGCACACGCAACCGTCAAGTCTGACATCTTCATGGAGAATATTTTTGACGAGCATCGAATAGAACGTTCGCTAGAATTCTCAAGACGTTCGTAGCTCTGGCTTGCTCGTAGTTTGCTTGGCTCGGCTCGTTGTTCAGTTCAACATATATTAAAACGGCGAATGCTCGATGTTCTGTTACAAGATCAAATCGGCGAATGCTCTTACAAGTGAAGATCTATCAACACCTTTAAGTGTCTGATTTAATTTTATCGTTTGATACCGTGACCAAACTCTATCATTTACAGTGATTTGGTCCCACGCTGGGCGAACACAGACCCCCTCAAACCATCTAATTATTTTTGTTTCCATTCCATTAATCACACTAATATTATAAAGGCGAAAGTTTGTGTGTAAGTGTGTATGTATGTTTGTTTGTCTTTTACGCTGCGGCCACTTAAGCGATTTGGTTGAAATTTGGAATTGAAATAGATTTTACTCTGTATTAACATATAGGATACTTTTCATCCCGGAAAAATCAATGGTTCCCGTGGGATTTGTGAAATACTGAATTCCACACGGACGAAGTCGCGGGCGTCCGCTAGTTATCAAATAAAATCAACTAAACAAATTGCTAATGATTAGTATGCGTAACCTGATTTGGGTATTACACACTGTACTTGCAAATGTTGCCGAAATGTTTTTATTTCATCATTCATTTGGAAAATTAACCTAGAATAAAGTTAAAATTATGTAAAATGTACAGCATTTTACATAATTTTTACCTTATTCTAGGTAATAACAGTAAGCCAGTAAAATTTTCACAATTCTAATAGACCTATAATACCGTATAAGACTAAGGTAAGGTAACTTTGCTAATGTACTGTTTTTTTTTATTCTTTACAAGTTAGCCGTTGATTACAATCTCACATGATGGTAAGTGATGATGCAATCTAAGATAGAAGCGGACTAACTTGTTAGGAGGAGGATGAAAATCCACACCCCTTTCGTTTTCTACAAACGCTAAATCACTTGGCGGTACGTCTTTGTCGGTAGGGTGGTAACTAGCCACGGCCGAAGCCTCCCACCAGCCAGACCTGGACCAAATAAGAAAACCTCATTCGGCCCAGCCCGGAACCGAACCTAGGACTTCCGTCTTGTAAATCCACCGCGCATACCACTGTGCCACAGAGGCACACAAAAAACAGAACTGAGTGCCTAGTGGGAGTTTCAAATATTTTCGTACCTACTGTTACTATCGCGTTGACGTAAACGCGATTTTATATGGAATTGAAACAGTTGTGCAGTAGTGCCACTAGATGGCGCTGTTTCAATTCCTTGAAAATTCGCGTTTACGTTAACGCGATAGTATCAGTATCAAACTGCTATTAGGCCCTCAGTTGTTATAATTGGACGCTACCTTATAATATACTTAGTTTTTTTTAGTGTTTTTAGCCTAGTTTTTAAACCGATAAATATGATAGGTTATTTTTTAATATTAACCACCCTTTAATGAAGTGTGCAGATTATTTTTATATTAAAGATGATGATTTTATTTTTTACTGTAACCTAAAATCCTGAAATTCTTATAACTTTCGAGAACTAGGTCACATCGTGTCACATTGGGTTACAAATCGTCAGACAATAACAGCAGACAATTGTACATTTACGCGCTCATTTTTAACAACCCACATTCGGCTCACTGTTGAGCACGAGTCTCCTCTCAGAATGAGAAGAGTTAGGCCTTAGTACACCACGCTGTCCAAATGCGTATTCGCAGACTTCAAACACGGAGAGAATAAAGAAAATTCTCTGGTATGTAGGTTTCTTCACGATGTTTTCCTTCACCGATTGAGACACGTGATATTGAATTTCTTAAAATGCACATAACTAAAAAGTCGGAGGTGCATGTCCTGGATCGGATTCGAACCTACGCCCTCCAGATCGAAGGCAAAGGTCTACTGGGCTATCACGTCTCTCAACATTCACATCGTCTCTCTCATTACACTCTCAATCGATCTAATTAATACTTCGATACCATCAGCAAATAAAATCAAGTGAAAAAATTACTCTAATATAAATCGTCGACGTGACCTGATTTGGGAGGGTATCCAACTATTTTCCGGGTTATTGCTTCCAAACTGCGAGGTCGTAGAAGTTGGGTACTTTTTAGGGTCCCTCATTTTTTTACAAAATATACAGATGGCAACGTATTTAATACATGTAAAGTTTAAGTTTCACCCCCGTAGTTCCCCTTGCAGTGATAAATGGAATTAAGGGGTAGGGGCCAATCCAGCATATTTTATATTAATAATTAGTCCACTCATCATTTTACAAAAAAGATAACTTAAAACGTGAACGAATTATTAAAAAAACTTCAACCAGTTTTTAACCCTTTAGGTACCCCTAGGATTTTTGAAAAAATCTTAAATAATTTTTAGTATTATTCTAAAGTTATTTTTTTAACAGTAACAATTTTATTATAAAATATAGATTATTATTATCATTCCCTACCCCTAATCTATTCTATTCTCGCGCTACACCTACTCTACCCTACCCTACTCCCACCTTATAAATACCCTAATAGGGTACCTCTATCCAACTACCTCTTCCTAGCCCTACCTCTACCCTACCCCTACCCTACACCTAAACTACCCGAGTTTTAGGAAAGATCCCAATTTTTTAGAAATTTTTCAAACTTTCGAAATCTTTTCAACGAGCTAATAAATAATTTACTTAATTTTAAAAAGTTCAAAATCAATTTAAAGTAAACAACATGCCAAGCTTTATCACAAAGTGCAAGAGAATTTGTATCGTTGTCACAAAAATGTTCTTTTCTTCGCAAATATGAAAACCAGGGCATGGACAAATTGCGACAGTAGATCCCGGAGTCTGCAGTTAATGTCGCCAGCAAATGAGGAAAGAAACGTTGCAATCATAACTATCAAAAAGGCCAACAGCTTTTAGTGTCTCTTTGTTTCCAGCGGATACGTTCCGTTTTGCATTATACCCCCATTTTTATATTAAACTATAAAATGATACTGTGCTTTGTTTTTAGTGGGAAAATAATATTTGTCTCTGGTTTTTCTTTCTTTCGGGCAGCATTGAGAAAGATTATTCCATAAAGTTTACGTAATAAGCCGTTTGTACAGATTGGGAAGTTGGTGGAGTGTTATAACACAGAATGCATATGTATGATGAATGAATAATCATTATTCATCATTATCAATTCATATTCGGGTCACGAGGGATTAGGCCAATAGTCCACCACACTGGCCCAATGCGGATTGGCAGACTCTACACACGTAGAGAATTAAGAAAATTCTCAGGTATGCAGGTTTCAGCACGATGTTTTTCCTTCACCGTTCGAGACACGTGATATTTAATTTCCTAAAATGCACACAACTGAAAAGTTGGAGGTGCATGCCCCGACCGGATTCGAATTCACACCCTCCAGAATCGGCAGAGGTCATATCCACTGGGCCGGGTTGGGATAAGCTGTCGGTTAATCAAAAATGTTTTTTAATTAATAATTTCTAAATAAATGATAGTCGACGTGTCAGTATCAAATAGTATCACCGCAGCCTGCATTGGAACAGCAGGGTGGGTGTTAACTCTACAATATGCTGATTGCTGCTTTCTTTCCTATAAGAAAGAAGACCGTTAAAATAGGTTGTAATAATGGTGATGTCACGAGTCACCAGAGAAATAATAGCTAATTAAAAGTACTGTATACAATGAATAATAATTATTAGTCGTCTTTTAATTAATATTAATGTTTTATTAAAAAAATAGTCATAATTCAACAAAAGAAATGTGATTAACTTTCAATTTCCTATATTGAATAAAACACGTTACCTTTAAACATTCTAAGATGCAGTTTAGTATTAAAATACAGTCGTTAGTATTTTACCGAAAAAGATTTGAAATTTAGCAAAGAATATTTAAAAAAAAACCCTGTTATATTTTTAAATAAAAAAAAAACATAAAATGCCAAGAGAGTTTATACCGTCAATTTATGCAAAATAAACATTTTTTGACGCGACATTTTCGTTTTTTAGCTCCGCCATAAATAAATCCACGTTTACGTATCAACGGCATTTAAAATCCACACGAGTTTTGTTTAGTGACGTAATATCTCCACTAAGGACGGTTCACTCAGCATCCCGTGCACTTGAGAGCGTAATCACTATTCAGTGGAATGTATATTATATCCCTGCATCTGACATGCATTACGTCTGCACCACTACAGTGGGGCTTGATTATACAGAGAATCTGTAATCATACCAACACAACCGCTGCCTAAATTTATATCTACTATCTAGGGCTGAAAGTGAGACTTTTCATCAAGCTTCAACCCTAGTGTGTCACAGATGATTTGTAGGAAAACATCTCCTAACAGAGCTTCCTTCATTTTGTAGGACATTCTTATGAATATGTCCTGTAGGAGGGAAATTCTGTAACGATATTACTCTTAACGTTACCTCTATCTTTCGCTTTCTATAGTATCGTTTAAGACAGAGATAAGATACATACATATAATTCGAAACTCACACTTGCAAGATGTAAAAAAACATCTTCGTTGTCTTAAACGCTTCATCCTTAGGCTTAGGTACTAAACATCATGTTATTGGAATTTCAATAATCATACAACATGATGATGATCATGTATGATCACACAAACTGGAGGAGATAACTCAAATTGAGTAATATTCACAATAGTAGTGGAGGAGAGCTCGTGAACATTACGGTTTACCAGTGATAAGCTGCTCTTACAGGGGGAGGGGCATCTTCCCCCTGCCTGTACCTCGATATGCTCGTGAATCATATTCTACAAGCAATAATAATAAAATCATCATTGTTTTTATAACATTATGTTGAGAAATAATACAGGAGATATGTTTTATTTTAGAAAAATACGGCTATTTTCCTTGGAGCAATGGTCCGGAAAATAGTGAAAGTATCTATCCCAAATCGAGTTACAGCAGTCGCGTCCACTGCTCTAAATCTATTTTCCAAACAGATCTAATTTTCTTGGTCAATTTTACTTAGTAGACACGTTGTGTAGTAGCAACGAAATAAAGAAGCAATAATACATTACATTACTTTTTAGAAAAGCGTGGTATTATTTTCGTTGTAGTTAAAGTCTTTGCAAACCATCTCGAATAAGAGGAAAAAATTTTACTTCTTCTATGACTTTCATTCAGTGATGCTGTTTAGAAGAAGACGTCTTCGCATCGCATTCATACAGCATCGCTGTATTTCGGCTGAAGGATATGGTTTTCGTAACAAAATATACTCGGTTTTTAACAGTAGAGTGATCCGAGAAAAACATTTATACGTAATATTAAAAATATTTCAGGAAATTTCAAGAAATTAAATATCACGTGTCTTAGGAATAACATCGTGAGGAAACCTGAATTTTCTAAATTGTCCACGTGTGTGAAATCTGCCAATCTGCATTGGGCCAGCATGGTGGACTAATGTTCTAACACCTCTCATTCTACGAGGAGACTCGTGCTAAGCAATGGGCCGAATATGGGTTGTTAATGTCGCTGATGATGAATAATAAAGTCATGGTTCAGGTTGTCCACATAGTTAGATGTGTTCCTAACGAAAGTGCCGTAAAAAATAGCGTTTTAATTGCTTTAGTGATGGTTATCCAACTATATTAAGTGTGCTATCTGAATAATCTTTCAACTATTTACTAGATATATTCTTAACTTTCAAAGGCAGCACCCAAAATCCCAACTTAGTTATCAAAAAGATTCAGATAATCGCCCAAAGTTTCTGACTTGATTGGTATAATTAATAAGTTACAAGACTAACAAGGCCTTTCAGTCATTACAAAAGTTTGCGATCATATAATAACACGGCACAATTTATAAATGGAAGTAAAATTTAAACGCCGTCTCTGACAGTACGATCGGCCGGAAAAATAATTTATTCATTTGAAGAGAAAATGGAAACCAAGATATTTCTCTCTTTTCTCTAACTTGTTTGAATTTTGTTATCATTTTCCATCTCTCTTTTTTATATTTTCTCGTTCGTGATTGGTTTCATCTAATTTTGCCGGCATGGAATCAATAATTTCCTAATAGCCTCTGGGGTCCACGGAGTTCTTCAAAGGGATGCTAGTCGTCATCATATTATTCGATCTTTGCAATTAATTTTGCTATGAATGGAAGCTGGTATTTCTTTATCAATAGTATTTTGTGAGAATAATGTACCGAGCAAGATTGTAACATATGATTTTGCCACATTTTTAGTATCAGGAGTTTCACGAGTTTTATAAATATTTATATTATTAAGGGATTGTTATCTTAGATTTTTTAAACAATTGTTAAGATCGCAATTTTCTTTTTATCTTTTCAATCTGTATCAGAAAGTGTGTAATACTGTAACTCTTCAGTAGTCATGTAGAACATATCTTACTAATATTTTAAACGCGAAAGTTTGTATGGATGATGTTTGGATGTATGTTTGTTACTCTTTAACGCCGCTGCTACTGAAGCGATTTGGCTGAAATTTGAAATGGAAATGGATTTTACTCTGGATTAACACAGAGGCTACTTTTTATCTCGAAAACATCCATGGTTTCCCGAGATATTCGAATTTGATTGATTTTGAGGATATGAATGTTTGTTATTCTTTCACACCTCGACTACTGAACTTAATTAGCTGAAATTTGGTATTGAGATATATTATAGCCTGTATTAACACATAGGCTACTTATTATCCCGGAAAAATCCGTGGTTCCCGAGGGATTTGTGAAAAACTAAATACCACGCGGACGAAGTCGCGGGCGTCCGCTAGTTAAGGATATTATTAATTATGACATTAATTATATCCCTCAAGAAATCTATGATTAACTCACAAATTAAAAATATTTATAGTTCTATTTACTTATTATTATTAAAACAAATTTTGTCATCCTTCCGACAGTGCTACTTTTCAGTATTTAAAACCTTTTCAAAATAGTTAAGGATATTATTTAATATGACATTAATTATATCCCTCAACAAATCTATGATTAATTCACAAATAAAAAATATTTATAGTTCTATTTACTTATTATTATTAACACAAATTTTGTCATCCTTCCAACTGTGCTACTTTTCAGTATTTAAAACCTTTTCAAAATTTAATTATCTATGGCCATGCAATATGAAGGACTACCCACACATTGTACAGAATTTTAAATTCTAACACTTACCCACGTAGTTTTTCTTACCAGATGGTGAAATTTAATTATGCGGATTAATTAATAACAAGGAAACGGCTGAGGACGGTCGTAAATACTTGTCTGTTGGAGCGTTTTAATTTTTTTTTACACTTTTTCGCTGAAGAGGGTAGAATGATTTACGACGCGATCTTTTAGTCATAAATCAACGCTTTAGGGCTTGATGTATGGTATATTAGCTACTAGATGTTTCACACGAATTTGCTTGCGTTAATGGTTTTGATTTTGTCAATCATTTTTATGATGATCGGCTATATATACAGTGCCTACAGGCCAACATTACCTTATCAGCCGATAGACGTCCACTGCTGGACATAGACAACGTCCATCGGCTCTTCGAATTATGTGCCACTTCAGCTTCGCGACTCGCTGAGCTATGTCAGTGACTTTGGTTCGTCTGCGGATATCCTCATTCCTGATTCGATCACGCAGAGAAACTCCAAGCTCGCTCCATAGCCCGCTGAGTAAGTTTGAGCGTACTAATAAGGCCCATAGTCAGCGACCAAGTTTCGAATCCGTAGGTTAAGTCAAGTCAAGCCGCAGGCCAACATTAGTCATGGCTAATTAAATTTAGCATAAGGCCATGGAGGTGACTTTGAATAAGTAGTTGAATAATAAAATATGGTACCTATCCTAGACCAATGTCGTAACATCACCAGTCAAGATCTCTCTTAACTCACTGACTTACGTATTTAGGCTTTAGGCGCAATTTTAAACAAGAAACTTGTTCGTTAGATGGTTACCTGAAACAAAGATTGGTAATTATTAGATTATTTTATTATATCAAGATGCCTTTAACGGTCGAACTTCCACCGATAATAGGTATTATTGATGTCGAACTTCTACTGATAATTGATATTGAATAAGATATTATATTGGTTTAACAATGAAATGAAATTGAAATTAAATGAAATGAAATTTATTGCTAATATAAGTCTCTTTTCATTGGTGCTGGGGAACCTGATATAAGTTTGAAAAAACCTGTATCTCAGGATCCTCGCTTTTCCTACTTAAATTATCTGGTATTTTAGCAAGCAATACAGGAGTAATAGAAATTAAAACTAACATGCATATTGCATTTATAATAATTATGTGTGTATAAGACATCCGGGTAAATATAAAGTTTATAAAAGCTGAAAGTTAACAATAGTTGACTTTACGGCTGATACGGCATGCAGGCCCGTGTGCTTATCTGTGATATGTTTGGGCAATGATATTTTATGCTAGAGATAGGGCACTAGCGCATCAAAACTGAGGAGGACAAATGTGTATAATGGTCTTTGTTTCATTTAACCACATAATAAACAACGAACGTAATTTAAACAAATATTACCTAAATATCATCTACAATATCGTGTTGTGTGTTCAGGAAGTGTAAAAACTACATATACATGAATTTGTAATCGAATGAAAGACAAAACTGTGTATGTGTGCTCTCAGTAGGAGTCGCTAAATTCGGATCATATTTTACGGCGATTTTGTAGGCACGTATATAGTATAAAATTATCATTGGGTTTGGGCTAACAAGCTTTCAGCTTTTATAAAATCACACACGTCGGCCTATCAGTCTCTTATTCATTGTGCACAAAGAACAACATTGCGAAATAGACGAAATGATACGGAACCCTTTAACATATTTCAGTATTCACCAAATATGTTCGCGGCAAAACGCTGTTTATTCTAACTCTGTTTGCTTACAAGAGTGAACTAATAAAACTGAGTTTTCCTGTTTTCTCAGTAAATTCGTGTGATACATGAAAAATGTCGCATAAAAATCCATATTGACGTTTGCTTTGACAAAAACGGCACAAAAGGATCGGCGGAGCCTTGAAGTCTCTTCGTTAGATGACATAAAACAGTTTTGTGATGTTTTATGATCCTTATCGAAGGCTCTACTGTCGAATGCCTTTCATCTTATGTGTTCGTATGTTTGTGTTGTGTACAATCATGATTGATTGGTAGTGCGTTATTTTGTTTAGATATCTATTGGAAGATGCTGATTCTATAATCTAAACCTAACCTACTCATAATTAGGGAGTAAATACCTATTGCATCTTTTGTGAGCGCTACAACCTAGACTTTATAACTCTCGATCATGATTGTAGTGTTAATAACTTTCAATAGTTTAAAAAATTAAAAAACACGCTAAAAATTACAAATATTCGATAAAAAAAATAGTCACGTGGCTTAGACTATTTTTTTCGTATTTCTGACAGCAAACCCTTTCATTTGATATATATTAAGGGGGTGGATTTCAAATCCAGTCCAAATTTGGATACATACTGCCAGTTTGCCATCTTGGAAAGGCCGCCATGTTGGAATTGTAATAACGTTTCGTAGCTAGTCATCAGAACTCAGAGCGTGTGCAAAATTTCATCCTAATCGAAGACCGACCGGAGGGAAGTGGGTCAAATTAAGATTTCAAGATTTTTGTGAAAGTGATAGTTACAAGTGAAGCTAATATAAACAAATGATGTACTGGAACAAAAGCCGGATACCTTTTTTTATGAACTTTATCAGTCCATGTCAGCCAATTATGGAGCTTGAACCTTAGCTTAAGGTAGCAAACAGGGTTTCAACGGCCCAGTTTTGTCAATTTTGTATATGACGTAATTTTTATAATATTTACTACGAATGTCATGTCTACATTTACCAGATACTGAGCTTCGTGGCAACCCTTCGTTAAATACCCTTAAAAATTTTCGCAAAAACATTCGAAAAGTTTCGACCGATTTGGAACATTTTTTCGTGTTTTGTTCATCTCTAGTTTAGGTAGACAGAAAATAAAATAGCATGCATACATGAGGTTTCGACATAGGATTTCGATATTATGTAAGGAAGATACATGGCACTCGGAGTACATATCTCTGCTGTCGTTCAGCGGAAGCGCCGCAAGCTATAAAATATTTTCCCAAACTTTTTATCTTCTCCCACAAAATGGCTGTTACGTTACACGAGCACCATACAACGATAGTGAATGTAGTGTTATGTCATATATTAGGACGAAATAAAGAAGTGTAACGTTATTTTTCGCGTGAAATAAATAAGAGTATAAATTTTATTTTAGAATTCAAATAACGTGAGGCATGAGGAGTTTCACAATAATAAATAATTAATTAATGACTTGCCAAATGGTGCTAGAGGTCTCTCTTTTTAATATTTTATAGCTCGACACAGGAATCGAACCTTTTGATCCTTACATTATTAACTATAGGACTACAGATGCAGAAAATGTTCAATAACTAATTATTAAAGATGTTTTACAGAACCCTTCAGTTATTCAATGTTCTTCTATTTGAGGAAACTTTAAACAATATAACATCATTACATTGCAAAAATGTATGGATGTTACGAATCGTCGAACCTGTATAACTTGGTTCAGAACCACCGGACAACTGTTATGCTATATTAGCTATTGCTCCAAATGGCTAATTCTAACGATTCGTGCCATTTTTTTTTGTTGGCCGGCACTTTCAAAAAGAGCCCAAAAATGTATGGAGCGTGCTTCCTTTTCTTCAATGAAGGGATTTACGACTATTTTTTTAAGGAGACTATTTGTGTTGTGTAAGCATTTTTAGCCGTTTTGAACAATTGGACATTTTTTCAATGTCTCCCATACAAGACGTTTCCCTGTCCTCCTCAATTTTTTTATTGCAGCAGAAATTTCGTGCGTTTTCCGAGGGTAATCTAATAATTCTCCGTGAGCAGGTAATAGTCGTTGTTCCAAGTGCTCGTTACGCGTAACAGCGCGGGGCGACGAGGCGGGGAATTTTATCAGCCGGCAAACCTTCACGTTTAGGCGTTCCTCCTGCCTCCGCTATATTGGGATTCCTTTCCTTTGCCCCGTTAAAGGAATATTAAAAAATTTGCGCAGAAATTACTTCCAAGACGGCACAAAAATCTGCTAAGAAAGAAAAGAAACTTGGGCAATGTTTTTTGATCTAACATATGCCGGAGAAAACGGGTTTGACATCAGAAGCGGTTCTCTGCAAAACACATTTATTTAATGAAAGTCTGTCAGGTCTATTCCCACTAAGAATGTTACCAATAAACCCTGAGTGGCAGGGAATGACCTTGATTGGTGTCACACACTTGTGAACGATGTGTGTAGGGTTAAAGGCGCCTTTGACAGATATCTGATACTCCCCTTTTCCACTCAAGTCACTCTCCATAACAATCAAGGATTATTATCCAACAAAGGTATGGACGGATCGAACCCCACGACAAGAAAGAGCTAAACCGCCCGAGCGGTCGCTTATATCGCCAGCATTCGGCTCTTGCCATCTGAATGAAGCGATTTGGCTGAAATTTTGGAATTGAAATAGATTTTACTCTGGATTAAGACATAGACACATTTTATCCCGAAAAAATCCATGAATTCCGAGATTTGCTAAAATCTGATTTTGAGGGTATGAGTGTTGCTTATTCACGCCTCCGCTACTAAACTGAACCACCTGAAATTTGAAGAAGAGATAGATTATAGTCTGGATTAACACAAAGCTATCCTTTATCCCGGAAACATTCATGATTCCCCCGAGGTATTTGTGAGAAACTAAATTCCAGGCGGACGAAGTCGCGGGCGTCCCGTGAATAAGTACTCTAGCTGTGCCTCGGTTTTGTCCACGTCAATCCTTATCCAGCCTAATATTGAGAAAAACTATTCCACTTGTAGTTCCTATCCTAATCCAGACCAGTAGTGTGCACAAGGTTTTTAAGTAGGGAAAATACCTCCTCCAATATAGATTTGTAATGAATCCCCAGGGTATGCATTGTGTTTGTGCTATATGAAGTGCACACCACTGATCCAGACAATCTTTTTTTCAGCCAAATTTCATCCAGCTATATACCGGCATGATTATGTAACAAAACATCCATCCTTTCAAACTTTCCTCCTAACTTTCAGCCAACTTTCGCGTTTATAATTAGAGTTAGATACCATACCGGGGTCATACTAAGCGGCAATTTCAAAATCGTTGATAAAATTTATGGCTCCAATTTAGAATAAATCATTGGGGCTTAGAATAATGACAGTTTATTCCGTTAATGGGTCTATTTGCGGCGGCTCCCTTTCCTGTACTTATCATCGGATGGCAGGGGCCGGATTGGACGGAATTGAGCCTATTATCGACCAAACACGTGACGTATTATATGAAAAGACTATAGAGACTTAATGAGAATATTTGGTTAATAAAATTCACGAAAAATTACGAGCTGTATCCGGCTCGAAGGACCATTTGTAATAAATTTGTCTTTTTAACTAAAAGAAATTTAACATTTTTCGCCAGTATGATTATATTAAAAAATAGGATTAGCCAAGTTAGTTAAGGAAAAAAGTTATTTGAGAATATTTGGTAAATAAAATTCCTTCGAGCTGCGTGTCCGGACCATTGTCTGCACTGATAAATTTGTCTTTTTAAATATAATAGCCAAAAATTAATCATTTCCCGCCAGTATATTTAAATTATAAAATAGAATTAGCGAAGTTAGAAAAGCAAAAAAAAGTTATTTGAGAATATTTGGTACATAAAACTGTAAAATATAAAATCTTGTAAAATTGTATAAAAACAAATCCATATACTGATAAATCACCAAAATTTTAAATTCAAACGAAAGCAAATCCCCATTAATGTATTTCGAAACACTGCTTAAAATGTGTTTATCATCATTCAAATAATTTGAAAGGAATCAAATCTCATAATGTAAAGTAAACTAAAGGACGCGAAAACAAAAAAAGCCTCAAGGGATTATGCAAATTTCCCCGTGGTGAGGAAAAGTGGAATAATAATGGCAGCCGCGCCGCGTATCCGGCTCGAAGGACCATTGTCTGCGCTGATAAATTTGTCTTTTTAACTAATAGCCAACAATTTAACATTTTCCGCCAGTATCATTAAATTATAAAATAGGATTAGCGAAGTTAGTAAAGGAAAAAAAGCTGTTTGAAATTGTTGCTGTCCTATTTTACTTTTTTGTTGCCTTTGGGAAAGTTCCTTAAAATATTAAAAGTTTGGTAGCGCAGCGAGCTCCTTAATAAAGTACTCTATATAATTTTATGAGAAACTGACATCCGAATTAAATACTGGCAACAGATAAAAATACTAAATTACTGTGTTGTTTATTTTACGCATTGTTTTCGATGCAAATAAAGAAACACTATGTTTAATATTATATAGAAACGTGATAGCCTAGTCGGTAATCGAAGGAAAGACGTGATTGCCCAGTGGACCTCGGCCTTTGATTCGGAGGGCGTAGGTTCGAATCCGGTCTAGGGCATGCACCTTAAAATTTTCAGTTATATGCATTTTAAGAAATTAAATAACACGTGTCTCAAAGGGTGAATAACATCGTGAGGAAACCTGCATACCTGAGAATTTTCTTAATTCTTTATGTGTGTAAAGTCTACCTATCCGCATTTGGCCAGTATGTGGTGGATTAAGTCCTAACTGTTGAGCATGAGTCTCCTTACAGAATGAGAGGGCTCATTCTGTAAGGAGACTCATGCTCAACAGTGAGCCGAATATGGGTAGTGTTTAGTGTGTAGTTAAATAGTCTTTAAAGTTATTTGCGAATTTCAGCTATTTAATTTTTTTTCCGCTTCAAAAATAGAAAGCTACAGACCCTCTCATTTTTATATTTATGTATACATCACACATCACATAATCCTAACAACGTCACAGCATCCTAACTTCGGGCTGCTAATGAGATTTTTTTTACACGGAAGGAAAATAGACGGACTACTGGACTAGTATGCAGTTATACAAATCGGTATAATATTGTTGGCTGGCATTTTACTGAACAGCTTTTTGACCCAAATCACATTAAAGCAACCGCACAGAAAGTGCCCATCGAATAAAGTGACCTAAGCGAAACTTCACTTCGAAATTCCATTGTAATGTTTCCTTTCACGCCCTTTTGGTCCATGTGGCGTTCAATTTCTACACTATTATTTTATTCAAATTGGGGCCGTTGTCGAAAGAGCCGTTGTTATCCTGAAAGGGATGAGCGAGATAGTTGACATGCTGTTGCCATTTCAGTCGGGCTGCTTTGCATGAGAATCATATCAAAAGAGAAGATTAAGAGCCTAGCACTGTCTTTGTTGTGTTAGGGCAGTGCAGACATTAGACAAGACAAATAATAATAGAGTTATTTTTGTTTTTTTTTCCATACTAATGTGTGGTTGGTAGTTCAGATTTTTAACCGACTTCCAAAAAGGAGGAGCTTGTTTCAGGGCCACCAAGCATAATTGCAATGTTTCGGTACGAAGGGTTTGCTTTGATGACATTACAGGAACATGCGGCTTACATGCACGCCATACACATGCCAGCCACATTTATTATTATTTTATTATTTATTTATTATTCAACAAACAACACATTGAAATTAAGCCTAACCATAGTGCAACACAAACTACAGTTAGTTTTACTGTGCACTGGTTATTATTGCATAATATAATATTTAGGAACAAACAGAACATTATTAACAAACAGAAGAGGATAAATAAACAGATTAACAAACAGAAGAGGATAAATACCAAGAATAATCATTGTGACTAAATAATAGGATATGTACAGTAATTACCTATATTATTATAGAGTTAGGGTGTTAAGTAAGGACAAACATACACGGTTAGGAGCTTGTCTCTCCATGAGGGCTAATAATTTTTTTATAGTGCAAGAAATAGGCATTCGCCTTGGCATTGTGTACTTATTTTACATTTTAGTGGAATTCATTTTTCTAAAGCGGTCTAAGCTTTTAATTATATAAAATTACCAGGGGAAGCCCGCGACATTTTCCACGACATCTTTTATTAAATTACATAATAAATGTAGTAATAAATATATTTTCTTTCTTTCTTTCTTTCTTTCTAATACTAATAAAGTAATATCAAATCTTTATCTTGAACCAATTTCTCTATAACACCGGGTACAAATAGAGTGTCATAATCATACAATGAAATAAAGAGCCTTGGCCCCTAATAATAAAACATTTATTGGTCTAGTAAATGGATTTTACTTTAGCCAATGAAAGCACACACTTTTTGTTTCTAATCCGTGTTGTCTTATGTCTACAGAGCCTTTAAGATCCTGCGCCGCTTTGTTCCTTGTTTGCATATTCTGCAAATACGTAATAAGCCAGAGGGTTTTTCCCCGTTGACTCTCCTTTGAGGTTTTTAAGAATAATGCGGTTTATGCTTTTGTAATAGATTGCTATTACTTCCCTTTATGAAGGCGACTTGTGTTCATTAACTTTTTCTTATTTACAGAACTACGTTATAATTAACCTTAAGAACAGACGTTGAATGAGCGTTCTAATTGAGCTTGTTGCTTGTTGGAGTCAGATGGAGTTCATTTTGAAATTGAAATCACCAAGTGGTGGTACTTGGAATCCTTCATACTGAATTTGGAATGATTACACTTAGCTAAGAGTCAGCCTATAGAACATTGGCTTATGACTTAGTCTCAACTTCGGACAATTCATTGAGTGTAAGGCAAAAACTGCAGGCAAAAAACTTGCCATCCTTAATAGAGTGAAGTGGTACTTCAGACCACAACAGCTTCTATCCTTATATCTATCTCAAGTTCGGTCATGTATGGCGTACTGCTCCCACTTGTGGGGTAACTCCACCAAATACCAGCTTGCGTCTTTGGATTCAGTGGATAAACGAACTAAAAGGCTCATTAGCAATGAGGCAATAACAAACTCTAAACTTCAAAGTTGAGAGCATCGCCGAAAGGTTGCCTGTCTATCGGTGTTCTACAAGGTATATTTCGGGGAGTGCGCTCTTGTGAAACCTTTGACGTTCTACCACAGGACTGCTAGGCATCGCAGAGATCTGCACCGCTACGTCGTCGGAATTCTTCGGACGCGTACTAAGCGGTCTAGTTCCTCTTTCCTTCTACGCACTGCAAAGATGTGGAATGCTCTCACAACTTCAGTTTTCCCCACCACCTACAATATGTATCTTCAAGTCAAGAGTGAATAGGCATCTTCTAGGCAAGCGCGTTTCACCATAGGCTGCATCATCGCTTACCATCAGGCGTGATTGCAGCTAAGCGCTTGCTTATTAAAAAAAATTGTTTTAAGATTGAAATAACCTTAACAGCCTTCTGTATAAGCCAAATATTTTATTAGCTTTGTATTTATACCTAACATCCAGTATAAAATTTGGACACAGAAAAGGAAAGGACCTAAAGGTAAACACAATCAAGGACATTATTTTCGTTTTAAATTTTTTGTTCATATTGTGATTAGGCATATAAGCTTCTTAGTGTAACAAGAAACTGTTTATAAAACTTACATAGAGTAGATAACAAAAGGCATGTAATAAACAGTACAAATTACTCTTGTAACATGTACCACAGAGTAAAGTGAAGTCAGTAATTAGAAACATAAACGTTGCACACCTGCGGACTCAAACAAATGGCTGCGACACTAACAACTGACGTTTGATAATTAATTAACACGATGCCTTTATTAACCCACCTCCACTCTAACGCAGAGGTTGACAACCTTTTTGAAATTAACCGCACGTTTCAAATTGAAACACAATGGAAATTTTAGTACAAAGCTGTTTGAATATTGCCATCATAATTATTTCTGTATCCACGCTATCGAACGAGCTGTGTGTCCCACAATTTTATTCATTTTTATTGTGAAAATAATTAAGGATTTTTATAAAACTAATGATTTTTTTAAATAACCTGTCAAATATATAATGAATTTTTGAAATCTGACTGGTAGTTCCAGAGATTACCGCGTTCAAACAAACTCTACAGCTTTTAATAATTTGAATAATAAGGCAGTCATGCTACAGATGACGCGTATTGTTGATCGGTTATTTGGTCCTAAAGCTATCAAGTCAAGCCTACAACGTTAAGGTAGGATTTTTTTTATACTTAAAAAATGCGTTTCATTTTATGGACACTTATACAATATATAAAAATAAATAGTAAAACATAAAAACGAATACTAGTGTGATATATTACAACAATAAATGAACACAATACAGAATGATTTTCTTATAATTCAAAATACAATCTGGTCTAACAGAATCACATTTATTTACAAGCTCACGTACCAAAAGCACAACGGGATTGCTTATGAAAGTAGAGCCTTTCAGTATGATTTGAATAATACAAATAGTTTTGGAATCGCCCATCGTTCGTGGAGTGAATACCAAAGACCCTTATTACAATCGGACCACCCACGACCCTCGCTTGAAAGGGTCCTTTTATATTTATACGTGTAATATTAATATGTGTGAAAATATTGGAAAATCTTTTATTTAGGACATATGGACGTAAATCACTTAGGTGTCGTACCCCTGACAATGTAAGTACAGAGTAGATTCATGCATAGAATTATTATAGATATGATGTATAACTCCTCTTTGACACATACAGGGGAAAAATCGTTTAAATTAAAAGTGAACTACCCTCCACCATGTTAACGCCTACATGCAAAGTATGGAGGCAATATGTGTAGCATATAAATTAGTGTTCATTGTAGCTTAGTCTCGGACAGACACTTTTATTAAGAGGGTGCTATTTTTATGGTATCTTCCAACCAAGAAAGCTAAAAGAGTCTAATGAGAAAGATAGTCTGGACATGTTGTATCATATACGTTTAACGTTTCGATTCTAGCCATACGTTGCTAGTGCCTAAACTAACTCCACAATTAGTCACTGTATGTGTAGATACATGTTTATGTTAAATCACCACACGCACACTAGTAAAATATTTCGGAACTGCCGGCCAACTAGTGTATAAATGATAATGAAACATAACTACCTACAATGTATATCTGAGCGACAAGATCCCTGTATATTATTACATTGCCACACTAGTAAAATATAACGGACCAATTCGACTTAAATGATAAAAAACACAACTGATCGGACATGTTTCCCCTTATTCGTATACCAAGGCAATTCTAGGCATTTGCATTTGAATTTACTCGAGATAAACATAAGGGCGTATACCTTGCACGTTGCCTAGTACTTCCACCAAGTATGAGCCTTTAATACTGATGGGTACCCTTATATTTCTTTTCTCGAGCCACGAGCGCGGTTAATTGTTTACTTATTTTGAATGAAATAATCTCCTGAATAAATAATCATTTATATTTTCTGACGATTTCAGTAGGTAAGCCGAAGTAATAAAAATTGTTTTTAGAGTCTGTAATTTGTTCTCCACCGCTGAAAGCGAAAAAAGTATTTAATCATTTATTATTTCTATCATCTAATCTACTCAATCTAATCGATCCCCATGACGCGTTAGTAACTGCAAATTTAGCATCCCGGGCTCCTCTATTATTAAAAATTGATACGTAAGCTGGTTCACAGAGTCCACACACCAATAAATGATTTTCCCCCTTCAACTCAGTTCCTCTCTAGCTAAGTAAAAAACTTGGGCTTACAATAGTCCATCGGATTTGGATCAAATGCCAAGTTCTAGGATTTGAAACCTGCCTCTTAGCCGTGACGTTATAAAGGATAACGGGTTTAAAATTAAAAAAAAGTTGAATATAAAGGGTCATTTTCCGCGTACGTGGTGTGATTCAGGCACATTCAGGTGTAATTTAGACACCATTAGACGCGCGTCGGGCCACGCTGGTGACTTATCGACGCTACGTGCCGGCACCAATTGTTTTAGACATCTGAAACTTAGGCGCAGAGGTGTTTTATTTACAGGGCGTGACCAATTATGGGGGAGTTGATTAAAACTTACATTTTATAGGGTTCTTGTAAAGTGCTGTGTCATCATCGTCTAAACTGAAATTATTTTATTAAATGAAAACTTGAATTTAAAAAAAAAGCCTCTGTCTACTACTTAAAGTAGGCAGTTAATAAAAATAAAAATAAAAATAATAAAATAATGAGAAACCTAAAAGGAGCAGGATAAGAAGATCCCAGAGTATAGATGCAACAGAGGTCGTCAACAATTTTTAACCCGATAAGGACATCTTTTTTTGATAGAAATTGAAATAAAATGAATTATAAGACAGATTCTAATTTATGGAACACTAGCGGACGCGCGTGACTTCATCCGCGTGGAATTTAGTTTTTAACAAATCCTTGGAGAACCATGAATTTTTCCGGGATAAAAAGTATCCTGTCTATACTATACCTCAATACCAAATTTTAGCTAATTCGGTTCAGAATTCGAGGCGTGAAAGAGTAACAAACATTCATATCATCAAAATCATCAAATCTGCAAGTATCGGGAAACCAGGATTTTTTTTCAGGATAAAAAGTAGCCTATATGTTAATCCAGAGTAAAATCTATTTCTATTTTAAATTTCACGTAAATCGCTTTTTTTTATTCTTTACAAGTTAGCCCTTGATTACAATCTCACCTGATGGTAAGTGATGATGCAATCTAAGATGGAAGCGGGCTAACTTTTAAGGAGGAGGATGAAAATCCACACCCCTATCGGTTTCTACACGACATCGTACCGGAACGCTAAATCGCTTGGCGGTACGTCTTTGTCGGTAGGGTGGTAACTAGCCACGGCCGAAGCCTCCCACCAGTGTGCTTTAGTAGTAGCGGCGTAAAAGAGTAACAAACATCCAAACAAACATCATACATAGTAGGAAGTAGGAAGAACCATTCCTACTATTTATTTCGTGTATTTTCCAGCAGTATAAGGACTGACGTGGTTGCGTTTGTAATAGCGCCCGCCCCACATTCGGCGCCAGTTCGTTTTAGACGGTTAATTTCAGATATTCTGAATGGAAGTCACTTTAATAACTAAGGGTGAATTTATTCATACACAAATACTGCTCATCTTTTATATGAATGTTGGGTTATAATGCTAGTTTATTAAAAAATGACTGAAATTAATAATAAAATTATATCAGTCAGGCATTAAGTAGGTTGTTGTTATCAACCCATATTCGGCTCACTGCTGAGCTCGAGTCTCCTCTCAGAATGAGAGGGGTTAGGCCAATAGTCCACCACGCTGGCCCAATGCGGATTGGCAGACTTCACACACGCATATGATTAAGAAAATTCTCTGGTATGCAGGTTTTCTCATGATGTTTTTCCTTCACCGTTTGAGACACGTGTATATTACTTAACCGTATTTAATTTCTTAAAATGCACACAACTGAAAAGTTGAAAGTGCATGCCCCGGACCGGATTTGAACCCACACCCTCCGGAATTGTAGGCAGAGATCGTATACCTGGTGGGCTATCACGGCTCGTATTAATATACTGAAAGGCTGAAAATTTACTGATAGGCTGAAAACATTTAAATCATTGGCTAAAAGTGGACTGCAGTACAATTCTGAAATGATGTCTTGTTCTCCCCCCTATCTCTCTCATTGAAATCCCCTCTATCTCTCTCATTTTATAGTATCGTATTAGATAGAGAGAGATAGAGGTGAATTCGAAATTACAGATTCCGAAAGTAAAATATGTAGTTAAATAATATATTTTTTTTATGTTTTTTCATTTAAGAGTTATTTGTTTGTAATTTTCGATGTATATATATATATATATAAAATGATTTAATTATTATTTAAGTATATCATAAAATCTGTGAAAAACCAAAACCGCTTAGAAACTCAATCTGCAAGTGCATTAAAGTACACAAGTTGACGGTTACAACAAAAACCGGAACTCTGCGGGCGTGCTCCTAACTTTCCCTCATAAAACAATATAAAGATCGTTTTAGAGCTTAACTGTGGAATTTCTAGAAATTTCCAGTTTCCACGGCAATAAAAGCAGTGATGCGACACAGCATTTGCAATGGCGTCCTGCGGAGCCAACCGACTTCCACCGGTCGTTTACATGGACTCTGACCCACTTACACGTAACGGCTGTAAATATTAGAAGGAAAACTTGCTTGCTTCCACGAATAACACTAGTTGAAAAATACATGATGTAATGCATCTCAGACCAATTGTAGAAGGACCTGTATCGCACCCAAATTCATGAACAAAATTGTCGACCATTTTCTGATCAAAACGATCTTAGATTTAGCTCTTTATCTTATACTATAACTAGAAGATTTTGCCCGTTTTTTATACTATTCAACTACACGTTAGTTCGTTATCAACCCATATTCGGTTCACTGTTGAGCTTAAGTCTGCTCTCAGAATGAGAGGGGTTAGGCCATAATCCACCACGCTGGCCCAATGCGGATTAGCAGACTTCACATACGCAGAGAATTAAGAAAATTTTCTGGTATGCTGGTTTCCTTACGATGTTTTCCTTCACCGTTTGAGACACGTGATAATTAATTTCTTAAAATGCACACAACTGAAAAGTTGGAAGTGCATGCCCCGGACCGGATTCGAACTCACTCTCTCCGGAATCAGAGTCAGAGGTCATATCCACTGGGCTATCACGGCTCTCAACTACACAAAAAGATACTTTTATGGAGCTCTTTAACCGACGAACACGATTACAACTATGAAACATCGATACTATAGAGACATTTTTTATAATAGCATTAGATCGTTGATATACTATATCGTCATATATCGTCATATACTTTGACAGAGAAGTAACGTCCAGCGAGGTAGGTCCTATACAATAATTGGTCTGAGCACTACATGCCCACCGAAGGTTCCGAATTTGTAAGTACTTGATTACCAATAATAATAATAATAATAACTAATAGACACTATAATATAATTTAAAGTTATATAATTTAGTACCCTATGAATTTTGATTTTGGGTGTCAAAATTTAGGGTTTTAGGCCGTACGTTTTTTTACGTTAATTTAGAAGTTTCATGTATAAATCAAGCTTATAAAAGCTTGCGTCACAGTGTTTAAAGACAAATGAGCCCAAACCCGAGATTTTGATCATATTTACTTTGAAAGTTCATTAGACGTAGCTCCTAATACCTATTACTTAGTACATACATATCTATTTGTTTTATTTTTATTTTTTTTTTTTTTTTTTATTTTTTTTTATTCTTTACAAGTTAGCCCTTGACTACAATCTCACCTGATGGTAAGTGATGATGCAGTCTAAGATGGAAGCGGGGTAGCTTGTTAGGTGGAGGATGAAAATCCACACCCCTTTCGGTTTCTACACGGCATCATACCGGAACGCTAAATCGCTTGGCGGTACGTCTTTGCCGGTAGGGTGGTAACTAGCCACGGCCGAAGCCTCCCACCAGCCAGACCTGGACAAATTAAGAAAATCTCAGTCTGCCCAGCCGGGGATCGAACCCAGGACCTCCGTCTTGTATATCCACCGCGCATACCACTGCGCCACGGAGGCCGTCAAATTTGTAATATTTTTCATTACTTTTCATAGGATAAGCACAAATTCAATCTTTAACAAGAAACAATTTAATATGCCTTCTCAGTATACACTCGTAAGTAGAAGGAAAACAGATTTCCTTATACACAAAGTAAAAAGAAAGGACATTCTCTGCCGCTATTATACTGTGTAGCCAATTGTGGGGAATAATCTCCGGGATTAATAAAGTCTTGTTATCATGCGGGACAACAGTGACGTCACATTATCCTCATCTGTTGTTCTCCGCTTTGTTGTGGGAAGAACAACATCGGATTTACTTGCTATATAGTTAATCTTTTCTATCTTGATGCTAGCTGACGCCGCGCGGTTTCACCCGCGTGGTTCCCGTTCCTGTAGAAATATGGAGATAATATATAATCTAACACTGAAAGAATTTTTTACCTTTAATCAAAATTAAAAATAATTGATTGCCAGAATGCGGTAATGTAGAGATGTTAAATTGGTGTGTCTCAATCACAATCTGCTTAATATTACAAATTAAAAAAAAAACAAAAAACCATGTAAAAATATATATATCTATCTAAATCTGCTTCTATTACTAATACTAATGTATACTAATATTATATAGTGGTAAAGTTTATGAATTTGTAAGGTTTTAGGTGTAATTTCTGGATCAACTCGACCAATTTTGAGTATTTGCGAGTGTCGTAGTGATATATATAATTTTTTAATATTTCATTTGTTTTGTGTTCTGTGCGCAAGAAAATATTTCTTCTTCTATATTTTATTTCCGTATATCCACGGGAACTGGAAGTACGCGGGTGAAGCCTCTGCTAGTAATATAATTTTATTAAAACAAATAGATTGGGAGCTTGTGGTAGCTATCTGATTTTATAAAAGCTAAAGTAAGTAACTAAAGTCTTGTAAGCTATGTTCCTAATAAAGGTAAGTAATTAATTTATTATGAAACAGTGTTTTAGCCGTGTTTCATTCAAACCCATACGGGGCCCTCGCACGATACATACATATCGTGCGAGGGCCCTGTATGGGTTCGAAACTAATCCGGTATACTCCGACGTGTATCACGTGAGTTGTATCATAATACATAATTATGAACAACACTCACGATAGTTTAATTTCTTAAATGTATTCTCATGATTATACGTAGAAAATATAAAAACATACGGTATGTATATAGACTTCAGGAACGCGTAATGGTATACGAGTATACAACAACTAGCGAACGCGCGCGACTTCGCCCGCCCCTAGACCTCCTTAATCAGGCCCTATCGCGAATTCCGTTCTTAGTGGATACTAGAAACTACCTCCCTGCCAAATTTCATCTTTGTACATCAAGCGGTTTTCGAGATTTCGTGATGACCTTTCGCATTTATATATTAAGATAACAATATCTCTTTGCAATTTTGTTTGAATAACAATTATTACATATAATAAAGTTAACCAAAATTCTACGCAGAAGTTAGTAAAACTCTTAATAGTCCTGATGGAACTCAGCAGAGCCTTCTTTATGAAGCCTTATTTACATCAGTATCTGAAGTTGGCGCTTCAGTAATTAGCACATCAAAGCGGATCGGAAAACGGGCTTTTGGGTTTTGATTTACAATTCTAAAAGTGAACTTCGAGATGCGTTGAGACTACTTTAAACGGGTACCTTGGTTTTCGAATTTGTTGATAAATAAGGTATAAAGCGTAATGAAATTTTCCAGCCATTTTGAAGTCAATGAGACAAAAATATATTTACAAACCCGAATACTTAATTACTTACCTATCTATCATTTTTAATCTACAGAAAATTTAATATTTATGGAATTCAGTTTTTTCACAAATTGTGCGGGGACCATGGATTTTCCCGGGATAAAAATTAGCCTATGTGATAATCAAGAGTAAAATCCATTTCCATTCCAAATTGCAGCCAATTCGGTTCAGTAGTTGCGGCGTTAAAGAGTAACAAACATCCATACAAACTTTCGCGTTATATAATATTAGTAGGATTTATCATACTAGCGGACGCCCGTGACTTCATCCGTGTGGAATTCAGTTTTCACAAATCCCGCGGGAACCATAAATTTTCCAGGATGAAGTATATGTAGTAAGACTATGAATAAATAGTAGTAAAAAATCGGTTGTCTGTAAAGTCGGCTTACTGACTATAGTTGAAAGTGACAACGTCATAAGAAAATACTGATAGAATGGGTGCATTTTTCAACTTTTTTTACTGTTTTATAATCTTCATAGACCGGAATATACTTTATTTCTTGTAAAAAAAGTTGGCAACCCTAGAGCGAGGGAACGACGAATGACGTCATCTTTTTCGAGTGTGTAGCTGGCTCCATCGAATTATAAGACGTTGTCACGTAAAAATATTATAATATACATCTTATAATTCGATGGAGTCAGCTACACACTCGAAAAAAGATGACGTCATGCGTCGTTCGCTCGCTCTAGGGTTGCCAACCTTTATTAATAAGCTTAGCCGTTTATTTCAGTAAAACTCAGGTAATTAATTGAGTCTATTTGCTAGCTTGACGCAAGCGACAACAAAAAATAATAAAAAGTAAGAAAGAAACACGTTTTATTCCAATATTTCCTCAGAGCGGTGAGCAGGTGGCGCGGAAGCCGTATACAAATAATCCGATCGTGGAAAACATTCATATGTCTTAAAGGGTAAGCGGATTCTTTTCCGCCAATGTTTTCCTCACGTTGTTTTAGGTAGGTTACTACTAATGTTTAGACAAGGCTTTGTATGATCTGTTTCCATAACCAACAATCGATAACTCTTATCTTAAGGTATACTAAACTACTAAATAATATAATAATATGCTCCCGACCGACTTTTCGGTCACGGCGGCTAATCTCATGGTCAGATTAACCATGTACGCAGGAGATATTATAGTGCACAAGTGTGTGCGCAAGCACAGGTGCACTCTCTCTTCCCTCACTCTCGAAATCCGATGGGACGGCAGACCGATACGGCCGGTGAGAGATCAGGTGCAGGACCGACGGCTTTACGTGCTCTCCGAGGCACGGGAAACTACTAAATATAGCCTATGCCACTCACAATTAATAACGTGACTTTCTAGTAGTGAATTACACCTGGCAAAAAGAAATGCTAAAGTCAGGTTTTAGTTTAGAATTTCCTAACCCTTTTCAGCCACGGACCCTAGGAAATCAAGCATAGTTTTCACGGACCCCTTAATAAAATAAAGAGTAAAAAAAATCCGATTAGGTGTTTATTTTAGTTATTACAGATAAGAATAAGGAAAAAAAAAATAAGAATCTTTAGAGCTTTTGACCGAACGCAAACTCACTTTAGCATTTATATAATATTAGTAAGGATTTTTTTGTCCGGACATCGCTCAAAGTTATAAATGTATCTACATTACAAAGTTTTAGATGTACATTATCAAAAATTACAATTGCAAAAGTCTTATAAATATGAAAAAGAAATTTCACGAACAAACAAAATATCCAGAAACATTTTCGCGAACAAAGGCAACGAATAATAAAATACAGCAAGAAATAACCTCCATAAAACGATGAATGCGAATTCAATTTAGTTAACAAAGAAAAATAACCCGAGAATTTGGTACAAAGTTGTGAAATTCACTCGGAATAAACAGTTTTGCGGCGCACTTTGTTTGGGCCGTGTAGATGCGTATCGTGATGAGGCTACGTATTGTTGGTATACGCAACCTGCGGGTACTCCTTGTTAAACAATATGCCTGTATGTGACTTTTTAACATATTTCTCTGGCTGTTCCTTATCAACCGATTTCTAGATGTTGGGTTGATCTTCTCCAGTCCATTTATTCTAAATATTAATCTAAATATTTAGGAAAATAACTTGTTATCGACGCGATTTTCGTGGCTCGTGTGCTCGTGGCGTTCGAGCCGTCCACATCTCTTGTTGTGTAATTCTTTATGGGTTACTTGGGACAGGCGGGGAGAGTGACTAGAGTGGAAAAGGGGGGTGTTTGTTAACAGTTAAAGGCGCCTTTAACCCTACTCGAATCGTTCACAAGTACGTGACTTCACTCAAGGTCATTCTCTGCCATTCTAGGGTCTTATTTTGGTTACAGTTTGATTTGTTAATTAAGTTGTCCTGACAAGTGTTGTGAATCATAACCTTTGTTCGACATTAGTTTTGTTATTTTTGTAATCACCTTTGAGTCCACTAAAAAACTTATATAAGCAAACCACAATCATATACTAAAAAAAAAAAAAAAATACGACAAACATTTGTCTGGTCCTGAAACCGAATTGCGTAATACGCCTTAGTTTAAACATAATCAATCGTTTAAATAAGTTAAACGCTGTTTAGTCCAAACTTCCTGTTTATCATAGCCTATATGACAAATATGGGCGTAAATCGGGCGGCTTTCTTAACCCAACTTGCATATTCCAGTTATTTATACCGTTAATAATAAATCGGCGTTGCCAATACGTACTTTTAGAGGACGTAGTCTTAAAATTAAACCTACGAAAGTCCAAAATACGCCTCAGTCTGTGAAAACTCAGCTAGGACTGATTGTATGATCCCACAACTTAATAAAACGACTAACCACAGACAACATCCTCCCGAACCTACAACAATCGTTTGAATGGAGCAGCGAAACTATCAATGAGCGTTATTGGTAACGGTTTGTTACTATTATTGGACACAATCAACAGTAGCCCGGCTACGCTTACTATCACAATTTATTGTCAATTAAGTCGATATTATCATTAATTACTGGCCGGAATAATCGAGATGCCAGTTAATTATTACTGGTTATAATTCTCTATTCATTGGACTGATCTGTTTGGATGGACGTCGTGTTGGTAGCCCACAGATAGCGGTCGTGTCTACGATTGAGGTCATTTTGGATCGTATCCATTATTCAGTACTCGTAATTTAACCTATCTATATC
Source organism: Bicyclus anynana (assembly GCF_947172395.1). Taxonomy (NCBI): domain Eukaryota; kingdom Metazoa; phylum Arthropoda; class Insecta; order Lepidoptera; family Nymphalidae; genus Bicyclus; species Bicyclus anynana. Next base: position 2,759,038 of record NC_069083.1, read on the forward strand.
TTGTCGCAGGGATTCGCTCGAAGCAGACGGTTTAGAATCGTGATGTTTGGAAGTCCCTACAAAATGTTCCGCAGTGGACGTTCATTACCTGATATGGTAATGATGATGATGATGATGATGATGATGATCTTGTTTAAACGGCCATTTCCGTCCCGAATTTAGTGTACAAGTGTTAAAGGTCTTTTTAGTGTGAGATCTATTTACTGCATACCTGATCGGTACCAGGACTTTTCACTATAATAGGCCTTGGTCAGTAACTACAACTACTAATAACTAAAGAGTAAATCAGATTTAGTCTTATGTTAACGGTTTTTATGTGACAGCGTACCAGGAGTTTTTAATCACTTTGGGGTATTTCTTAGTCAGTACCTACGAGTACAATTAGTAATAACTAAAGACCAGATAAAATTTTTTAAAGTCAAGATTTTTTAATCTCTTTGTGGTAATATAATGATTTGCACGTTGTAGAGTCAACATCTCCTGAGGATGCTCCGGTGAAACGTACGTAAGAGTATTTTGGCGGACCTGGGTGACGTCGTCGCATGGGTTCGTCGACTTTTCGCGGATGATAGCAAAATAAATAAAACATTATATAATCATGATGAACTTCCGCAAAGTAACGCCTGCTTCTATCCTCTTTGTGGTAGCTAGTCAGTAACTACAACTATGTAAAATCTTAAGTTTTATTTGAAAACTGGATTTGAAACAGCTATTATATATTAGAAGTTTTTGATCACATTGTGTTACGTCTTGGCAATTAAACAACGGTTAACCAAAGACCAGATAAAACCTGAACCATTTCAGTATTCGGTATCAACCCATATTGGGCTCACTGCAGAGTTCGAGTCTCCTCTCAGAGTGAGAGGGTTTAGGCCAATAGGTCACCACGCTGGCCCAATGCGGATTGGCGGACTTCACAAATGCAGAGAAACAAGAAAATTCTCTGGTATGCAGGTTTCCTCGCGATGTTTTCCTTCCCTTCACCGTTTGAGATATGTGATATTTTAATTTCTTAAAATGCACAAAATGGAAAAGTACAGGTGCATGCCCCGGACCGGATTCGAACCCACACCCTCCGGCTATCACGGCTCACAATATTTTAGTATTAAGTTTACCCAATCCAGCTGACAAGTAAAATGAAGACATTACTAGTTAAGATCGGTTAAATATAGACGAAGAATTTTTATTAGTTAAGTATACAAAAGTTTTAATCTGGGAAAGGGACCCAAATTACGCCAATGTGCCTTGAACGGGCCTGATTCCTGGGACAATGGTTCGCAGAACAATCCCCAGTCCCGAACAACCCCGCCTAGCATTGTGTCCCCGATGGCTCGGGAGGAATGAGAATCTCCAAATATTTTTAGTATCATTGTGCTCAAATGAGATTATCTGCTGAATATTATTCTCTGATTCGTGTTCTATTGATTCGACTGTTACTTTTATTAGGGTTCCGTACAAGGAACCCATTTTATTACAACTTATTAAGGCCCTTAAACGTAAGTAACAAGCGGTTTTAATTTTGGTGCTTTCAAAAAAACATGTTTCATGTTCCTTGGGAACAGTATGAAGTTTTACAGCTTTACATACGTAGCCTTAGGTTGATGGATGCGACACTATAGGACTTTCGTTGCATGTCCTACGAAGCTTTTATCTGTTTGCTGATTTTCCATTTAACATAAGATATTTCCATTCTTTTTTCCCGTTAATTAATATTACAGTTAAATTTTCTTCTTTTATTAATTTTTAGGGTTCATCAGTGCATCAAAATAAAAGAAGTAACCATAAGGTCACTTTGCTGTCCATCTGTCTGTCAAGATCCTTTATTTCAGGAGTGCATGGAATCAAGTTCAAATATAAGTTTACGTGATAAAAGATACGGCAACATGTTTCATGTTCCTTGGGAACAGTATGAAGTTTTACAGCTTTACATACGTAGCCTTAGGTTGATGGATGCGACACTATAGGACTTTCGTTGCATGTCCTACGAAGCTTTTATCTGTTTGCTGATTTTCCATTTAACATAAGATATTTCCATTCTTTTTTCCCGTTAATTAATATTACAGTTAAATTTTCTTCTTTTATTAATTTTTAGGGTTCATCAGTGCATCAAAATAAAAGAAGTAACCATAAGGTCACTTTGCTGTCCATCTGTCTGTCAAGATCCTTTATTTCAGGAGTGCATGGAATCAAGTTCAAATATAAGTTTACGTGATAAAAGATACGGCAACATGTTTCATGTTCCTTGGGAACAGTATGAAGTTTTACAGCTTTACATACGTAGCCTTAGGTTGATGGATGCGACACTATAGGACTTTCGTTGCATGTCCTACGAAGCTTTTATCTGTTTGCTGATTTTCCATTTAACATAAGATATTTCCATTCTTTTTTCCCGTTAATTAATATTACAGTTAAATTTTCTTCTTTTATTAATTTTTAGGGTTCATCAGTGCATCAAAATAAAAGAAGTAACCATAAGGTCACTTTGCTGTCCATCTGTCTGTCAAGATCCTTTATTTCAGGAGTGCATGGAATCAAGTTCAAATATAAGTTTACGTGATAAAAGATACGGCCGATTATTCATCAATCAAACTCATGGGTACTTCCCTTTGACCTTGTACTAATCTCAAAATTATACATTAAATGTACTGTACTAAATGTAATGTACATAGTTTGAGATTTCTTTCGTACTTTTTTAAGTGTTTGAAGCTGAATTTCGGGAAAAGCTCAGCAAAAACTGCGCAGTTCAATTCCCAAACTATTTATAATACCTAATTATTTATTACGTACTATTTTTAATTATATGGACTTACGGAACGGAATATTTTTTTACTAAATTTGTCTAATTCATACCTGTGTCACTCAACAAAATTTCTCCTTGAAGTTTGTATTAAGCGAACGCACATAATGAGGGTGGAATTAAAAGTTTCGGATCATCCCCTTGTACGTATGTAAATCCTAATGTAAATCGTAAGCCCTCATGAATACAAAGCAAACGTCGAATCATTTGGGCCTTGAGATTGTTTGCAGGCCCATTGTCAACACTCGCTCCAATTTACATGGGCCCTGTGAATACTATGTCGATATGTACATATTCGATTAAACATTGTCATACGCCGTTTAAGTTTATTAGTGTATCTTGTGGCGCAGGTATGTGCGGTCGAATTACAAGATGCAGGTTTTGGGTTCGATCCCTGGCTGGGCTGATTTAGGTTTTCTTAATTGGTTCAGGTCTGGCTAGTGGGAGGCTTTGACCGTGCCTAGTTACCCTACCGCCAAAGAGACTTACCGCCAAGCGATTTATCGTTCCGGTACGATTTCGAAACCGAAATGGGTGTGAATTTTCAACCTACGCCTAACAAGTTAGCCCGCTTCCATTTTAGATCATATCATCACTTACCATCAGGTGAGATTGCAGTCAAGGGATAACTTGTTACACTAATCACACTTCACACTAATATTATAAAGGCGAAATTTTGTGTGTAAGTATGTTTGTTCCTTCCTTAAGGTTCCTTAAGTTTCCTGGTTTTAGAGTCACGCTGACCGAACGCTGACAATCGGCGCTGACAGTCAGCGCCAAACAATTCACGCGCTGATAACTACGCGTTATTCTGAAACGCTCCCTAGGAGTTCATATATTTCGTCTGTCAGCGTCTTGTCAGCGTGACTCTAAAACCAGCCTTACGCTGCGGCTACTGAAGCGATTTGACTGAAATTTTGAACGGAAATAGGTTTTATTCTGGATTAACGCGTAAGCTTTTCATGTCGGAGAAATCCATGATTCCCGCGGGATTAGTGAAAAACTGAATTCCATATTTCCTATCTATACTAATATTATAAAGCTGAAGAGTTTGTTTGTTTGTTTCATTGAACGCGCTAATCTTAGGAACAACTGGTCCGATTTGAGAATTCTTTCAGTGTTAGATAGCCCATTTATCGAGGAAGGCTATAGGCTATATGTTATCCCCGTATTCCTACGGGGACGGGAACCACGCGAGTGAAACCGCGCGGCGTCAGCTAGTATGAGAATAAATGTATTTTTAGAATCTCAACTTAATATTATAAGTGAGAATGTGAGTTACTTGTTTATTTGCTTACGCTTTCACGCCTAAACTATAAAACCAATTTCAAAAATTATTTTACCTATAGAAAGTCACGTTATTCCTTAAGCTTCATTTTATCTCCGTATTCCCATGGAATTATGATTTAACGAGTAAACCCGCGAGGCGTCCACTAGTAAGCAATAATCATATGCGTATCAATCCGATGTACTTGTAGGATAACGCAACGCAAGCGTAAGGACTTGCAAATTGAAACTGCATGTATACAGTGCAATGCAAACACGTATCCCGGCTATGCAATCACTGCTTCAATTAACCCAAGTCGGGTGAAACAAACTAGTTCACGCGCGCTTCACGGCTCGTGCTTGAGACGACAGACGACTTGAACCAATTAATCTGTGCCAACGTATGCAAATATGTAGTGGAAGGTTCAATCTAGAGCCCAATTTTCTTGTGAGTTTGAGAAATAAGGTAATTAGAAATAAGCTACTTGTAAGTCCTCATCCATAACCGGTGTGGTAGGAGTCGGTGATAGCCCAGTGGATATGACCTCTGCCTCCGATTCCGGGGGGTGTGGTTTCCAATCCGGTCCAGGGTATACACCTCCAACTTTTCAGTTGTGTGCACTTTAAGAAATTAAATATCACGTGTTTCAAACGGTAAAGGAAAACATCGTGAGGAAACCTGCATACCAGAGAAATTTCTTAATTCTCTGCGTGTGTGAAGTCTGCCAATCCGCATTGGGCCAGCGTGGTGGACTATTGGCCTAACCCCTCTCATTCTGAGAAGAGACTTGAGCTCAGCAGTGAGCCGAATATGGGTTGATAACAACAAGCCCTCATTCGCACGAGAGTATACAAACTTTCGCGTTTATAACATTAGTAGGATTAATATTATAAATACGAAGTTTTTATGGTTGTTGGGGTAATCTCTAGATCTACCAAAACCAATTTAGAAAATTGGTTAAACGGGAACTATGCGAGAGAAACCGCGGGGTGTCGACTTGTACCTGGATGGTTGCAGGGTGTCGCTAGTAGTCAATTATTTTGTCGAAAAACAATTTACTAGCTATTGCTAGAGTTTCAAATTTAGTACAGTAGGTATTTCCTATTAGACAGGCTCACTACGATATTCAAATGCGGGTTAGAGGATTCTAATCACTTTCATGTTCCCAGTTCTATTGCTCAATACAAACATGGTGTTGTACAAACAAATGTACTAGAAGGTGATTACAATCCGCCCGCATAACCTCATCTTCTGCAAACTTCGAACGACCAGCTGGGCTATTTTGGTCTTTATTATCAACCTATTAAAATATACATCAAATCAATTGACAAAATGTCATTTACCTACTGTCTGATATCCAGAAGTAAGCACCGGATGACATTTTTACATATAATCTCAATTTCCTATGTGTCAACTAGCATATGTCGTCATCAACCCATATTCGGCTCACTGCTGAGCTCGAGTCTCCTCTCAGGATAAGAGGGGTTAGGCCAATAGTCCACCACGTTGGCCCAATGCGGATTGGCAGACTGCACACACGCAGGGAATCAAGAAATTTCTCCGGTATGCAGGTTTCCTCACGTTTTTTTTCTTCAACGTTTGAGACACGTGATATTTAATTTATTAAAATACACACAACGGAAAATTTGGAGGTGTATGCCCCGGAGCGGATTCGAACCCACACTCTCCAGAATCGGAGGAAGAGGTCGTACTCCCTGGACTATCACGGCTCTGTGCAATGTTCCTGTATTAACATGTCATTCCTTGATATTTTGGAATGTGATAACACCTCGCTATTCGCGACTGGTTAAAAGTGAATAATTAATTAACAACACAACAAACACCTTCTCGCGTTGTTTTATCCTAATTAGAATTACAGATGCAGCACGCTGTCGAGTTACTAACTAAAGTGCGGATGGTTTATGAATTATAATACTGTGCATGTTAAGTTACATTAAGTGAAATATTTGCATATTTTGTGAAGCATCCTTTCCATTATACGCTATTTCGTAAGTGATTTTTTTTACAAACTTTTTAGTAGTTAAAAATATAAGCAAGGGATAACTCGGTACAAATAATCAGGTTCCGCTTGCTAAAATAATTTTTTTTACATTTATAAATTTTTAAAGTCAAAATACTCATTTTCTTGCTGGCTCGTTAGAGTCTGAATATAATGGACTAGCTGACGCCGTGCAGTTTTACTCGCGTGGTTTTTGTTCCTGTAAGAATATCGGCTATAGCCTATAGCCTTCCTCGATCAATGGGCTATCTAACACTGAAAGAATTTTTAAAATCGGAGCAGTAATTCCTGAGATTAGCGCGTTCAATCAATCAAACAAACTCTTCAGCTTTATAATATTAGTATTGCTATTATCTATGGAGTCTGCCTTCCAATCAGTATTGTTAAAGAAATTACTTGCAATAAAAACTTTTAGCCTGCTGAAATACATATATTTATTTAATTTTGTAGAACTTTATTCATTACGTTTACAATTCGAAACAGTTAAACCAAATCTTATAAACTCCAAGATCTTCTTGAAAACTGAACTTACAAAAATGTCTATTTCTAGAAGTAACATTTCTCTGTTAAATAGAAGTATTATTCCGGTTAAAATTGCTGAGTAGATTGCACCGCCACCTACACACATGTGTTTGTTTTATAAAGTGGATGTATTTAAGAGTGTGCAATATGTAATTTGGTGGTTACAAATGGTTCTGGATCTCAGATTCTGGAAAAGTTAGGAGCCTGATATAGTGTTAGCTTCGTTATGAATAGTCATAATAAAATATATGTATATTTTGTATAGACAAAATATACAATTTGTAAAACTTTTCTCGATAGTTTATTTTTTTGAAAAATACATGTTTTGCTCACATTTTGCTTTCAATCTCAGGAAAAGCAAACCTATTTTCCTAAATTTTTGTTTTGTATAGAAAATTAGGTATATATCTTGAACATGGCCATTTTGTTTTTCGTTATGTTGTTTAATTTACTTGCAATTAGGTAAAAATGGTTTTGGCGCTCACGTCATAAAATTTGCGTCGCGCGTCAATCGCTCCGTGCTTTTCACTCACGTGAAAGTCATAATTCGGCGTCTCGCTTGCGCTTCGAATTTTATCCATATCGTACCGACGCGCTGCACGCTCTTAATGTTTCGCCTCTAGTCGTGATACTAGTTACCACTGGGTTCGTGGAAATATTTCAGTATGTGTGTGAAACTTTGGAGTAGTAATAAGCTTGATGTTTCATTAATAAAGTTAAATTACTAGTTGTATTTGGAATTGTTTATGTATTAGAAAACGTAATAATTTTTCATACTAGCTAACCAGACAGACCACTTTCTATAATGCATTTCAAAAATATATCTATACTAATAAGATATTGCCCAGTGGATATGATCTCTGCCTCCGATTCTAGAGGATGTGGGTTCGAATCCGGTCCGGAGCATGCACCTCCAACTTTTCAGTTGTGTACCTATACGTGTCTCAAACGATAAAGGAAAAACATCGTGAGGAAACCTAGAGCCTCAATAGCTCAACGGTAAGAGCGGTCGGACTCATCACCGAGGGGTGGTGGTTCGATCCCAGCCCTGTTGGACTATAATGGTACCCACTCCTAATACAGTCGTTCTCGACTAGTTGGAGGGGAATGAGAATATTAGTCATATATAAAAAAGATATGGCAAATATTCTTTTTTTTTTTTTAAAAAAAGAAAAGACCTGCATACCAGAGAATTTTCTCAATTCACTGCATGTGTCAAGTCTGTCAATCCGTACTGGGCCAGCGTGGTCGACTATCGGCCTAACTCATCTCATTCTGAGAGGAGACTCGAGCTCAGCAGTAAGCCGAATATGGGTTGATAATGATGATGATGATAATATTACAAAGAGGTTAAATTTCTAAGGTTTGTAGGATGTTGTAATTTCTGGATCTAATGAAAAAAAAAAGTCTTTTACAAATAGAAGGCCACATCTTCACCGAGCAACACAGGCTCAATTTTATCCGCGTATTCCGAGTAGCGCGAGTAAAACCGCGAGGCTTTTTTTGTTTGTATAAAATCAAATTACCTTCAACATTAATCGGTAACTTCCTACATCCTATACTAAACTTTTCATCTACTTTAGAAACTATCCGATAGCGCCGCAAAAATTTGCTTCAAATCCATCGTACAATAAACGTGTATTTTGTCGGCGCGCCTCAAAGGGATAAAGGCTTGGAAAAGGCTTTTGTGAGTATAAGAAGGCTGAATCAGTATCGGCTATCAGTGCGATGTAAACCGATGACGGGATCTCGTAGAAAGGCTGCTCCTTTTCAACGGACTTGTTTACTTACCGGGATACATAAGATTGGAGTTTTCGTATAAAGGAAACATGTTGGTGGAAAATTCGTGTTTTACCTTCAGGCCGGACATTGATGTGGCGAGACAAATTGGATTGTGGGCTAGGTATAATTTGAGTGGCTAGAAAACGTTGAAATGAAAAACTTGGACATCTTAATGTTGCAAGATTGAAGTTTTGATGAATATTTAAAGAAACTATACATTTAGTGGTAGGGAAGAGAGGTAGAGTAGGGTAGGGTATAGGGCATGGGTAGGGCAGGGGTATGGTAAGGGTTGCTTAGGTGTAGGGTAGGGTGTCTAACTGTATAGTGCATTACGTGTTGGGATATAGGGCAGGGTGTAATAGTACATTACGTGTAGGGATAGGGTAGGGTAAGGTAGGATAAGGAAGGTTCATACTCGTAAGTCAAAGCGAAGCTTGACCGGTTCCGCTAGTTTAACTATACAGTCTAGCGGGCAAGGATCAAATCCCTGATCACTCGGATTTGAGATTGTTTATTTTAGCTGTAGGGCTATCGAGGCTGGCATTGCTGAAATTCTTTGAGAACATTGTTATTTTTCCCTTTATTTATATCAAGAGCCATTCCTAAGCTTATAAATAAGCAGGTAAGTTGAAAGTATAAGGCCTCGAGGCGCATCTCTTCATCCACTTACAAGGGAGCTGGGAACCGATACTGATTCACCCTCTTCAACTCACAAAGGCTTTATCTCTTTGAGGCGCCGACAAAATATGACTTTATGACTGGATGAGCGATTTCGTATAAGCCACAGCTCAGTATAACAGCAAAAATAAACAAGTAGTAGGTACCTACTCGTAGGTAAAGCGATGGTGTGAATATAACTTTATGCGTCAGAAGTTCTTGTATACCAAGCATGGTTGAAAAAAATCAATTTTGATTTTCAGAGAAAATATTCTTACTCGTGAAACTGATTGTGAAAGAGTTCGTTAGAAAAAGGTCTCTGTATCAACCCAGATTCTCTTCTCAGAATGAGAGGGGTTAGGCCAACACCCACCACGCTGGCCCAATGCGGATTGGTAGACTTCACACACGTAGAGAATTATGTTCTCTGGTATGCAGGTTTCCTCGCGATGTTTTTCCTTCATCGTTTGAGAGACACATGATATATAGATTACTGCAGAACCTAATTCATATTGACATTAGACTCATACATTCTTAAGAGGAATATAAGATACCTTTGTTTGACTGGGAAGCTCTCAAACCGATACACTTTAATTAATTTCGTAACGTACGTAATCTATAGTAATATTATAAAGTAGAAGAGTTTGTTTGTGTATTTGCTTGAACTCGCTAATCTCAGGAACTACTGGTCCGATTTGAAAAATTATTTCAGTGTTAGATAGCCCATTTATCGAGGAAGGCTATAAGGCTATATATTATCCCCGTATTTCTACGGGAACGTGAACCGCGCGGGTGAAACTGCGCGGCGTCAGCTAGTCTGTCTATATTATGATTTCTGAAAGTATTTTCCTCAATGAAAGGTTTATCAACAAAAAAAAAATTGGAGAGCCATTGAAATTTGAAGAAGAGTGAAATGTCGTTCGTGACTAACGCGACGTTCAAAGGCTTTGAAATAAAACACGGAAAAGTAAAAAAGATGGAGCCGACGATGAAGCTTCCAATAAATCAAATGAATATTAAACACGGCTGAATAATTCTCTGTTACAAACGTTCAACCTCTGACCTAGTAACGAGTTTTTTCGATGTCCATAGAAAAACAGGTTCCATGTATATTACTTCGTGGTTACATTCGATATAGGTTTCCGTACGTTTATTTCTTCTATTGATTTTATATAGGTCACCGGATGATTGCATTCACAATCAGATGATGTGGTGCTTATTCATATTCATATTAAAATTAATATTGTAAATGGTAAAGTTTTAACCAACTAAAAAAAGAGAGGAGGTTTTCAAACAATGCATATGTTTGTTACTTCCTAACTTTGTCATTTATTATCCAAATTATTTATTGTTTGTTTGGTGGCAAAAACACAAAATAAACTTTATGAGCCCATTTACTAAAGCACCGCATTCAAATCGATCAATAAAAAGAACATAGGTACGATGTTATTTTTCGCATTTTAGAGTAATTCATTGTTGAACCATTACACCATTGGTGAGTTCCTTAATGATAAAGATGCTTGGAGGCCATTGGATCAGCTTCCAGCTTCACACAGGAAGTAAAACTTTAAGAAGTTGTAATGTTGTCATCAATTGTAAATTATAATACTGTATGATTTTTTAACCTATTTAACATTCTTAACTACTTACTCATATAGATGTACGAGTATGTAGATACGTAGTTAAACGTAATAGCCAACAGGATATAAATTAAAGTAATATTTTATGCGTAAACTTAAATATTCTCAAACCTTTTTCATTTAAACTTTTAAAGTTAGTTAGTGAAAGACATTTTAATTTTAATGAATGTAAAATTGAAAGCGAAAGTTGCCCGGCAAAGGTTGTGAATTTGTAATCGCTCCGAGACGTTAAGTGGAGTTCTTATTTTAAAATTTTAATTTTTGTTAGCGCTTATCTTAGAACCTTTTTAACCTATATATATTAGTACTACCCAAGTTTTCCTTTATTTGCTACATCTTTGAAATATGGTTTGTATTTCCATTCCAACTAGCGAGCAGGGTTTTTTTTTACAAGTTAGCCCTTGACTACAATATCATCTGATGGTAAGTGATGATGCAATCTAAGATGGAAGCGGGTTGACGTGTTAGGAGTAGGATGAAAATCCACACCCCTTTCGGTTTCTACACGACAACGTACCGGAACGCTAAACGGATATAGGCCTCTTGCATCGACTTTCTAACGCTACTCAAGCCAGCGCTCCCTACATCGCTTCATTATCAATCCATATTCGGCTCACTGCTGAGCTCGAGTCTCCTCTCAGAATCAAAGGGGCTAGTCCACCACGCTGGCTCAATGCGGATTCGAAGACTTCACACACGCAGATAATTAAGAAAATTCTCTGATATGCAGGTTTCCTCACGATGTTTTCCTTCGCCGTTTGAGACACGTGATATTTAATTTCTTAAAATGCACACAAATGAAAAGTTGGAGGTGCATACCCCGGACCGGATTCGAACCCACACTCTCCGGAATCGAAGACAGAGGTCATATCCACTTGGCTATCACGGCTCCTGCATTGCTTGCTTGATGTTAAATGTAATTTTGATTATTGCAATGTGTTGCCAAACTTATTTAGATTTTTCTTGTTGTTTTTGTTGTAGGTAGGTAGGTAGGTAAGTAGGTAGGTCACGCAGACTGTATTGAAAGCGATATTATAAAAAAATATTATAATTGCCTCAATAAATGCTCTCGGAACGGTGAAACTCCATAATGGAAGTAACGAAACGATTGAGTAAACAATTATGTTTGTACAGCGACGAAACTTTGGCATTGAACCGAACATTAGGGCGGAAAATGAGTGTCGCGTGGTTTTTCGCAGAATTATCATTTGTATGGGCGGGAGGACATTCCCAAAGTAATGAGGCGTGACCGATGAAAAACTACAAACAATGAACGTAAAAATATCACTGAACTATTTCTTCCTGAGAAGCCTTCGATTTTGGTAATCGATCGATGACATTATAGGCGACTTTTTTTATTAAAGCGATAGTTGAAGAAATAAATAACACGATTCTTTGTAAGAACACTTCTGGCAAACCTCCAAACCCATAATGAAGATTGCCAGTTTGTGGATATTTTACAGAATTTTGAGATTGTCTCACAGAGTTATTCAATCTCGCACCTCTTTCTTCATGTTACCTGTAAGACATCGGGTAGGTTTTCAACTCTATGTCATAACCCATAGTTGTACATAAAAATTTATAATTATACTAGCTGACGCCGCGCAGTTTCACCCGCGTGGTTCACGTTCCCGTAGGAATACGGGGATAATATATAGCCTTATAGCCTTCCTCGATAAATGGGCTATCTAACACTGAAAGAATTTTTTAAATCGGACCAGTAGTTCCTGAGATTAGCACTTTCAATTAAACAAACAAACTCTTCTGCTTTATAATATTATTATAGATTACGACTAAGGTCTGAAATGCCCTTCCAGGATCTATTTTCCTATTCTAGCAACTTGGGTATCTTTAATACAAGAGTTAATAAGTATTCTACGTAAGCGCTTGCCGTCATTCCAAATCTACTACCCTCAGTTAATTGTTGTGCTTATTTTATATATTATTTTTATGCGCATCTTCCCTACCCTTCCCTACTCCCACCCTATACCTAAGCTACATTCGTGTACCGATTTTTAGCTTCCTACCTTGAAAACTGCGAAATGTTCCATATAAAAATTCACCCCCTTTTTTAAAGGAGTGGGGGTGGATTTAAAAAAATGATGCAAAATTTTTTTAGTTACAAATAGTCTGCATACCAATTTTTAGCTTTCTACCCTGAAAACTGCGGAATGTTCCATACAAACTTCCAACCCCCATTTTAGGGAAGTGGGGGGTTAGAAAGAGACAAAAAGTAGTCTATGTCACTCTCCATCCTTTCTACTATCTCCACTTAAAAAACCTGTCGATTCGTCGCTCCGTTATGCCGTGAAAGACGGACAAACAAAGGCACACACACTTTCACATTTATAATATTAAGTATGGATTAAAAACGCCCTGACATAAGCACAGTAAATGTTAATTTTTGTATCATACTTTTAGTATTATGGAATATTATTGAATGTATAAACTTTTTCATCTGTGCTAATAGAAACCACCACAATATTTAAGTAGCAGGTCCTGAAACGCAATTTACTTTGAATGGATCTTTATACAAAGGACTCTGAGACGCAATATTCTTGTGTCTACATTCTTTAGTACGGTTTGCGGGATCACGGTTATAATTATGGTTATTTAAAAAGTTATACCGGGTATTCGGGATATATTAAAAATATATTGTATGGGTTTTAAGCATATTTCACCCAAGCGCATTGTAAGGAACTCATCAAGACATTGATGAGTTCCTTAAAGATAAAGGCGCTTGGAGGCCATTGGATCAGCTTCCACCTTCACACAGGAAGTAAAACTATAAAAAATTGTAATGTTGTCTTTAATTGTAAATTATAATACTGTATGATTGTTTTTAAAAGTATCAGCTGTTGAGTTTCTTGCAGGTTTCTTCTCAGCAGAACTAGCATTCCGAACCGGTGGTAGAATTATTACAAATAGTCAACTGACGTGTCAAAAGTGCTTGTAAACTGAGCCTACTTGAAATAAATGAATTTTGAAGTCTGGATGTCAACTGCGGTGAGAAATACTCGTAAAGTACGGTTAGATGCACCACTATATTATTTTAATTGTATTTTCAATTCCAATTCAATTCCATTTAAATGGTGTATAATATAATGAGAACGACTATAATTATTAATGAATTATTATAAAGAAGAACGGATGAAATATATTTATAAATTATGCTACAACGTTTCTAAAAGATCTACAGTTTCTACAGAGGATTCTGTATTTCATTCATGTTAATTATTTCAATAAATATAAATATACACTTATCACTTCACATACACAATTTTGATATATATTGGAGTGTGTGTATGTGTAAACAAATGACGTTCCAAAAATAGGATTTTGAATTTGAAAAAGCTAAAACATCTCAAAAGCAAAGCAAAGCTGACTAAAGGTAGGTTAGGTCCTACTTCCTACTGGCATGAGTATACTTATCAAACCAAACTTCTTCAAAGGCTCTTTTTGATCACTTGCAACAAGTTTCAAACGCTATCGAGAAGCCAAGAGTGTACTGGCACTGCTTTCAAATTTAAGTTCCACATTCTCCAAAACATATAATTTGAACCTTATCACTTTGCACATCAAGTCTACAATGCAATGAAAATAAAGAAGAGTCGGTCCACTAGGACGTTATTGGTTTTGCTACTTTAGAAAATTGCTGGTGAAGTGCATTGAAAGGAAACAGGGATCTAATATAAATAGTATTGAAAGGAAAGAAATTTATGCAAAATGAAATCTTGAGACCTGTATCGATAGTAAATTGCAGACGTACGGTCTTAATAGGATACTTTAGTGTTGTTGTAAATTTCAAGATTATAAAAAAACCTTAGACCTCTTTAATCCGGCCCTATCGCAAAGGTCGTTCTTAGTGGATAGCTACAAACTATAAACTACTTCCCTGCCAAATTTCATCTTTGTACATGAAGAGATTTTGAGATTTCATGATGAATGACCTTTCGCATTTATATATTAAGATGATTAAACATCTTGGAAATTAATTTGTATTTTTGTTGACATCGAAATTTACGACTATATAAAGAGGTAAAATTTGTGGTAGGGTATAATTGCTGGCTCTACCGAACCGATTTTAAAAATTTGTTTATCATTAGAAAGCCACGTTATTTGTGTGTCATAGGCTATATTTCCCCTTTTCTCACGGGGACGGGATCTACTTGGGTGGAACTGCGGAGCGTCGGCTAGTATTGTATAAAATATAATATACTAGAGGACGCCCGCTACTTCGTCCGCGTAAAATTTAGTTTTTCACAAATCCCTCGGGAACTATAGATTTTTCCAGGATGAAAGTAGCCTATGTTTTAATCCAGAGTAAAGTCCATTTCTATTCCAAATTTCAGTCAAATCGGTTTAATGCGATGTTAAAGAGTAACAAACATCCATACAAACTTTCGCGTTTATATTATTAGTAAGATAGACAGTTCGCTTTCCCACACTGTTTGAGATTGCTTATCTTAAAAAGCACTCAACGGATTTTATATCGCTCTGTGCAAATATTATGTAGATGAGTTGTTTTTGGAGAAAAAACTAATTTCATAACGGTTTATAGTCCTTTCAACGAAAATTAACAGATAAAATATTTTCTATTTATATATTTATTCGTATTAGCTGTGCCGAGAGGGAGCCGCTGGAGGTATTTTTTTTTATTATGTTTTTTTATTATTTACAAGTTAGCCTTAACTACAACCTCACCTGATGGTAAGTGATGATGCAGTCTAAGATGGAAGCGGGCTAACTTGTTAGAAGGATGAAAACCACACTCCTTTCCGGTTTCTACACGACATCGTACCGGAACACTAAATCGCTTGGAGGTACATCTTTGTTGGTATGGTGGTAACTAGCCGCGGCCACCAGCCAGACCCGGACCAATTAAGAAAATCTCAATTGGCCCAGCCGGGGATCGAACCCAGGACCTCCGTTTTGTAAATCCATCGCGCGTACCACTGCGCCACGGAGTCAGAAGAGTCCTATGCCAAGCTGTGGACGTCTATCAGGTGAAAATAACCATGATGTGTATTTATTTTATCGTGCTCTAGTCTCTTTTCAGAATGAGATGAAGGGTTAGGCCACCACGTGGTTCAATGCGGATTGACAACCTTTACACACGTAGATAATTAAAAAAAACTCTCAGGTTTCCTCACCACATTTTTCCTTGACTATTTGAGAATTGAATTTCTTAAGATGATAGATAGATATTCAAGAAATTTTCCTTTACCAAACATATTAAAAAGTCAATCGTTTAAAATCTACACAGTTCCTTTGAGTCGAACACAAAAACAACATTCCCAACAGTATTTTCCGTTGAAATTGAAACGGAACGGCGTTCCAGTTTCGTACTTAAGTTAAAGGAAACTGTTTTCAATATTCCTCAAATCGAGTGCATCTCGGGTCGGAATAGGGCTGCCTCTTTGCAAGAATATTGAATAACTGTTTATTGCATATAATTTACTGCAGATTCATAAAATTCCTCATCCATTATTAATGATCATTATTAATGACTAGCGGACGCCCGCGACTTCGTCCACCTTCCTCACCTTCACCACCTTCGACCTCTTTAATCTATCCCTTACAGTTCTCGTAGTAAGTATCGCTGTAAAAATGGAGTAACTTCTCCCGTTTTTCCAACATTTCCTTTCACTGCTCTGCTCCTATTGATCGTAGCGTGATGAAAGAATATTATAACCTGCCCAGGAGTATGAAGAATAATTGTACTAAGTTTCGTTAAAATCCTTCGAGTAGTTTTTGTTTCTTTAACGAACATACATACAGACAGACAGACAAAAATTTTACTGATTGCATTTTTAGCATCAGTATCGATCACTGATCACCCCCTGATAGTTATTTTGGAAATATATTTAATGTACAGAATTTACCTATCTACAGATTTATTATAAGTATAGATTAGGTCCAGCTTTTTTTTGTTCTATGTACTTACTTGTACTTTTTATTATAGTAGATTCAATAATATAATGATTATTATCATACAAATAGAAATACTCATCAATTTAACTTATAGCCTATTTAAAAAGCCATGTCTCCTTTAAGGATAACGGTTATGGAGCTTAGACTCATCACACCAGTTTCAATGCGGCCGCTTGGCGTGCACGAGATGAAACCAACCAACTTCCAAAGCCGGGTTGATTTACATTGTGAAACAAGGGACTGTAGTCATGTGGCATATCGATTCTCTTTCTACAAACACTAACGCTTCGAAAACGAAAAAATGTATGGGAATGACATTTAACATAGACAGGTCACGTGATCAAGTTGTCACTCCCATACATTTCATTAGTTGTCGAAGCGTTTACATTTGTAGAAAGAGAATCGACGTGCCGTGTACAGGCCAAGGAAACGCTGGGATAAAAGTTTCAATCTATCTGAAAATTTCGAAATAATCCCATTGCCTTCCAACTACTCGGAAAATACTGTGTTAGTAGTAGGTAGGTAGGACTTTAGGTATAGTACAGGCGGGGATCGAACAACCAAGGTGAAATTCAGGTTTGCATAGGTATACAAAAATGTGTCTTTTACTTTATTTCATTTTAAAATGTCACAATTTACAATAAATAAATAAGTAAACAACCCTAGATGGAAGCGGTTCTGTTTCTAACTGCATTTGATATTGCCTTCACGAATATTGGGAACGCTTATTTCGTTTGCATATTTGGAAAAATGCTTCTGGCTTTATGTATATACTGAAATAATCATAATAAGAAATAAATAAATATACTGCAATGAAAGTAAAAAAGAAAATGTTTGGTTTTTTTCTCAAAGAATCAATAAATCCGTGCAGAGCGATATCTATAAATACTCTTTTTGTATATTAGAAACGTGAAAGTTTGTATGCATGTTTGTAAGGATGTTTGTTTGGATGTTTGTTACTCTTTAACGCCGCAACTACTGAACCGATTTGGCTGAAATTTAGAATGGAAAACGATTTTACTCAGGATTAACACATAGGCTACTTTTCATCCCGGAAAAATCCATGGTTCCTAAAGGATTTGTGAAAAATTCAATATCACGCGGACTGAGTCCCTATTGTGATTCCAGAGCATCTTCAAGAAATCTTGACTGGGCAATCAAAACCTTTATGAACTGTAAATAAAGTTTGAGAAATCTTTTCTAAAAATTCAAGTGTTAAATAGTAATAGTAGAGGCGGTTTGGAGATTTAGTAAAGCTCAAAATTTCACAGCTGTCTGTCTTTTCTACAATATTTTAATTTTTATTCTTTGACAAGTTAACCCTTGATTGCGATCATACCTGATGTTGAGTGATGATGCAGTCTAGATGGAATCGGGCTTATTTGGAAGAGGTACTACTGTACAAGTTTATTCTACCCGTAACTCTGACGATTTCTACACGATCACAAGATTATACTTTACTGCTGATCAGCTGTTTCTTCAGAAAAAAAAACCTCCATCTAAAAAGAAGGACACGTCCTTTGTCAACAGAATAGTCCCGCGAACAACACATAAGGCTTTGTTATGGCGGTTTTATGATTCATATATCGCGCCGTGTTTACGCTGATCCCTGGAAATCGGCGTACAGTGAGATATTTTATTCATACGTGCTACGTGTACTCGTCAGTTGAACTGAATGAGATTTAACACACATCTCTACAAAACTGGGTTAATTTATTAAAATATAATAAGAGCATGACTATGAATGAATGATATAGGAATATAAGCCCTCATTCGCATGAGAGTTTTTCAACGGACGTTAAAAAACCTTTAAATATATATAACAAGTCTAATTCCAACGCCCAAAATTAAAAATGCAACACTGCTCGAAAAAAGCGTCGTATTTTAAAAACGCTGTCGTGTGAACATATACTTGGAAATGCATTTATTGTATTTGAACGCTTTTTAAACCTACGTTAAAAAACTCTCGTGCGATGAAGGCTAATTACCTAATGATGCACCTACTTTGTTAGTAAATTTATATAAATTAGTGTGTTTTACCATGAACATGGATTATGCAGGTGGCCTACATGGAGTATTTTGCTAGCTACTTTTCTATATACGAGTAAGGTCCGAAGTTGAGCTAAGAATCATAGAACTCGGACGCAGAAGCTCTAATCGGTACACATCCCGGAAAGTAGGAGTCAGAATGGACTTCTTTTAAAGGTGAAATTGTTAAAAGTTATTTCATTTCAACAGTTATTTCATGTAACGTTTGAAACATGATATTATCTCTATTTATTAGTTCTGTTACAAGTTCCAACGTAGGCGGGTTGACGGAACTGCCGAAGTTGGGACGACAGTTTTATTGCTCAGAGAAACCGCTGATTTACATTTATAACTTCTTAAAATTCTTCCCGAACTAGGTCGAGCAGTGGACGTCGCTGAATTCTTACAGCTGTTTTCAAAAACCTTTTTGTTAGTCATCTGCTGGTGGCGTTTTAGCTTCAAATTTACCTACAATCTATATAATATAACATAATAATTATGATAAAATCGTATCCTACAAATACGTAAGTTTGTATGGATGTTTGGCTGTTTGTTACTCTTTAACGCCGCTACGATTGAAGCGATTTGGCTGAATTTGGAATAGATTTTACTCTGGCTTAACACATAAGCTACTTACTTTTTATCTCGGAGAAAACCATGGTTTTCTGAGATTGATGAAACTGATGAGTTTGATGATATCAATGATTGTTACTCTTTCACGCCTCGACTATTGAACCTAATTAGTTGAAATTTGGTAATGAGATATATCATAGCATGGATAAGACATAAAGGAGTTTCAATTTAAAATGAAAATTTTACCTTTTTCGTGATACCTGAAGTATAGGTTAAAATGTCTTAAAATGGAAACGCAGATGTTACCTGAAACCAAAAAAAAATAATTTTCAATTAGCTTTGTTAGTGTTGATGTTATATAGCGCCCTTCCTCGATAAATAGACGATTATTTTTTAAGCGATAGATTAGTAAAAAACCCTAAACCTAAACCTCTCCTCTCTCCTGTACAAGGCTAGTGACATTATTATGCTGACTATCAGTTGTCTTATCCATCAAACTGTTTTCTGTATTTTTGGCTTGGCGTGTATTACACCCAAAGATATATGATTATGATTATTTTGACTTTTTTAGTTTTTAGCGTAAATAACAATCCACAATAAGTCATTTTAGCATCTTCAAATCTAATAATATTATAAACGCGAACGTATGTTTGGATGTTTGTTACTCTTTAACGCCGCAACTACAGAACCGATTTGGCTGAAATTTGGAATGGAAATAGACTTTACTCTGGATTAACACATAGGCTACTTTTCATCCCGAGATTTGCCATCCTGATGATTTTGATGATATGAATGTTTGTTATTTTTTCACACCTCGGCTACTGAACCGAATCATCTAAAATTTGAAGTAGAGATAGATTATAGTCTGGATTAACACATAGGCTACTTTTTGTCCTAGAGAAATCCATGGTTCCCGAGGGATTTTTAAAAAACAAAATTCCACGCGGACGAAGTCGCGGGCGCCTGCTAGTAGTGTTAATAAAATCTTCCTCTACGTGCAACCTCGTAAAGGTTTCACGCTATAAAATGCAGTGCTTTTAAGGCAACGAGAGCATACAGTTTTTATTGTTAGTATCCATGACATAACTCTAGATTAAGAGCTTCACACCGGCTTTGGAAATGGCAAAGTTTACCGGCACTTTGTTCATGGTTACGCCTGACAATCTGAATGTAATTACGGTTACGGGCTTTTTCACTATCAACGTATGGATAAATAGATCTTTATTGGGAACATAAAATGTCCAATTTCTCTCTGTGATTCTGAGATTATTCATAAAAACACAAACATTATAGTATGGGAGCCGAAGAGGGCATTATGGGATTTACTCGATGAACAAAAAGGATACCTTGCATGTTATGAAGTTCATTAAATATGGGACCTTAATATTGGGATATGCATTTAGGGCAAAAAAATCATTTTTTATATCGCAGGCAAGGATAACATAAAAAAATATAATCCGTCGATTACCACAAAAAAAAAAGTGTCTTTAAAATCTGTAGATGCTTTCACCACTGCTTTCACCACCATCTAAATTCTAACCTATAAAATCTACTAGGGCGCTCAAATACATGAAACATCGTTTCAATAGAGACAGTTTTTATAAACGCGTTAGATCGTTGATCTTATACTTTAACAGTGGGGTAATGTAAGGCGAGGCAGATCCTTATGTAATTATTCTGAGCCCATTTTATTGATGTAACACGGATTGTAGTAGACGCACGCACACATACACAAACTATCGCTTTTTGTAATATTCGGGTGTAACTCCGTAAGAAATCGACAAATATAATCGTCATTGAGACCCAGTTCTGTAATTTTTACAATTTACCAGACTGAAGTTTACAGAAGTCTGTCGGAATGTACTGCAATCAATTTAAATAAACATTTGTATTTTTTGAGCTATCTATTCCAATACTGTTGAACGTCTTCAATCCAGACTTATGTAAATGAAACATGAAAATAATATTCCGTGCGCAGAGCCAATTGCATTTTAATATGAAATATTTACATTTCAAGACACAAAGTTACATATTTCATGTGTTCCAGGGGACTGACTATGCTGTCGCAAACTTACCCACTTCATCAATAACAGAGTACAAGTTCTCGAGACTCAAGTTAATTGTTGTTGAACTTTGTTATACAAAGCTTATATTAAAACTTAACGTATATGTAAACTTATCTAAAACAAGAAACTTTACTATTCATATATATGCACGATCATCTGTAGGTGATTTTTCGAAAAAGATCTCATATCATGTAAAATCAGTCAACACTTATGATTCACATATGTGTAGAACACGAAAATGATATTCTTTGCACAGAGCCAATTGCATTTTAATATGGAATGTATACATTCCAAGACACAAACTATTTTTCATGTGTATACCAGGGGACTGACGCTGCTATTGCAAACTTAGCCACTTCATCAATAAGAGAGTGCAAGTTTTCTCGGGCGAGTCTCAAGTTAATTGTTGCTGAAGTTTGATATACGAGTAAACAGCTTATATTAAAACTTAGTGTATAAGTTAGGTTATCCAATACACTGGAATCTTGGTTCTTATAAAATTGTTGTATAATATCACGCAATAAACATCGAGTATTAGATATACGCTTGGTAATATGTAAATCTCGGTGTGTCTATTGATGAGTTCCTTAACGACAAAGGTGCATGGAGGCCATTGGATCAGCTTCCACCTTCACACAGGAAATAAAACTATAAGAAATTGTAATTTAATTGTTATCAAATGTAAATTGTAATACTGTATGACTTTTTCAAAAGAGCAACTGTTGAGTTTCTTGCCGGTATCTTCTCAGCAGAACCTGCCTTCCGAACCGGTGGTAGAATCTTTACAAATAGTCAACTGACGTGTCAAAAGTGCTTGTAAACTGAGCCTACTTGAAATAAATGAATTATGAATTTACTATTCAAAACCTGAGCCACTCTCTTCTCACCTATATTTCGTTTTGCAACCATCTAACCCACACCGGAAAGCGCAGTGTTGGTCGACCCCCCACTAGGTGGACCGAAGATATCAGGCGGGTTGCAGGGAGCCGCTGGATTCAAGCGGCTCGAGACCTTTGTGCTTGGAGGACTATGCAAGAGGCCTACGTCCAGCAATGGACGACCATCGGCTGATAAGGTAAGGTAATCATCTAACACGGATATATTTTCGACGTAATGACCTTGACATTAACAACAAGTGGCAGTGATTGTTTTGTATCTACGAACATCTAACATGATTATTTCAAAGAAATTACGATAAATTATGTACGTACCTACATTATTTATCGTAATTTCTATCGTAATGAACCAATTTTAAATCATACAAAAGAATACGCCTATCATATGTTTTAATGATAGAAGTAACTAAATATATAAAAGCGAAAGGAAAAAAGCATCACTAAAGTAGTATGCTTTTCACCGGCTCTCCGACACTTGGCTCGTGGTCCTGCCATCGCCCTTCGCGTCGACAAAAGTTGCCACCAAAACTAAAAAAAAAAAAAAAAAAAAAAAAAAAAAAAGATCTAGCCCCCCCTTTAAGTCCATTGCGCTAACTCCCAACGTCGTATCTATTATAGTTACAAAGATAGCAAAACTCCTAAAACAATCCTACATCGTTAGCTAATCTACTAATTACTGTCCTCGCTGCATCGACACTCATTACTAATTACTTCGCTCGTCTTAATCACCTCCTTGGATTACTCATCGGTTTAAATAAAACTGCTTTTCTATTCCTTTTCAACATATATTTATTGTCACACAAAAACACATCTTACATTGCTTCAAATTTCGTTTTACTACTACATAACTAACCTAATGCAATAGTGACATAAACAACTTATATATAAACATATCATTCCACAACGTATTACTGTTGAATAACTTTAAAAAATCGGTTACATCATAACCCATAAACATATAATATAAAAATATTAAACAATATTCACCACAAACTAACGTTAAATCATTTTGAATTCTTTTAACATTGAAATACCATTTCCTTGTATTTCTTTTAAGAAACTGCTTGTGATATTGACATGGTGGTCTCCCATATGAATCAAAATAATAACCAACACTATCTTTACTTATGTAGAAGGCTACCCAGTGGGATCCTGGTTTATTGTCAGGGTCTAAATTGCTTATTACATATGTTGGACTTTGAACATGTATTGGCAATCTGTTTGCTGCATATACATTGTTTTTAAGATTTGGATGGATTTTTCTCAAATATGCTTTTATCTCTATTGTATTCATGTTACCTCTCTATTCAATAATACTCAACAGAGCAATCGACCATCAATGAATGTGAAATAAGGTCATGTGGTTCTAAATATATATATGTAACATAGGGTAAATAATAAATAAAATATACATTTCTTATATCTTATATCAACGTTTTATTTCTAGACTTAACATATATGTATACAAAATTACTTAACTGCTATAGTCAACTGTAACATTGCGATTTTTATCAATCTCAATAACATTATCAAACTCTGCATATACAATACAGTTAATAGTTTCAGGAATCGCTGAGTCGAACCGAATTTCTAACCTAACACTACCATGCTTTATAAGATTCCAATGACTCGATTGAGCCGATAAATCAGGAGTCAAGTCAAATGCTAAAAGACAATAACCTTTTGCATATTGTTCTCTAGAGATCCCATTCCCTTCATTTAAAAAGTGGATACCTGTTCCTGAGAATATTGTATGATAAGCAGAAGTGAAAATATTATTCTCAAATGACGGTTGTAAAGCTTTTGAAGGTATCTGTTGACCATCGATATATAAACTAAATGTATTCATTTGATAATTTTCAAAGTTGAATGGATTTTTAGTCAAAGTTCCATTAAATGCCGCATTATTAACAAATCCAACAATGCATCTCTTAGGAACTTGACCAAGAAAAATATTATCAAGTGTTTTGCCCTGAACCCCTGAAGGTATTGTTAAAACTTTAACTTCAGCTCGAGTTATAGGATATTTTGCAGTAGTAGAAGCTAAAACTTTTTGATGTGCAAGTAAAACAGCGGGATTTATTCGTGCACGGCGAACAATTAAAGTTGCGTCTGTGATACATACTTTAAATTTTAAATCTGTCGAAGACGCCATCAGATTGAAAGATTCTCTAGAGCGAATTAATTTAACACACATTTCAACACCATTGATCAAAAACTTTTCCTGGTTAAATATATCACCATGAAGATGTCCTAACATTTCTATTTCTTTGCTTTCGGCTGCAAAACTCTGCCTCTTAGTAAAACCTACATTTTTCTCATCTATTGAATTCATACTCCCCGCAGTATCTTCATACCAGAGACCACAAGTCAGATGAGATTCTTTTGCTGCTGGCGCATAGTTTAATAATGTTTCAATATAAGCACGGTAAGCATATGTATTGTTAGGTGGTGAAATTAATTTTTGATTCAAATATACATCAAGCTGACTGAACATTGAATGAAGCCAGTTGTTTATAGGAGCCACAACTGTAGACGAAGAGAGTTTTGTTGAATCTTGATTTACTATCTTAGCTTTTAGGTGAATCAAAGTATGGGATAAATCTATGTAGTCATCGCTCGTTCCGGGTATTTGAAATTCTATTGGACTATCATCAGCAAGGGATGAAATAGGTTTGTAATGAATCCACAATCCATTTTCTATACTTGTTTGTGTGGATGGTAAAGCAAATAAATCTAATTCAGATTTAATACATTCACATGAATTATGATGTAAAAAAGACATTATTAATTTGAAAAAATATCTTTCAATTTATTTTGCCTGCTCTTTGATCGTATAGCTTTCAATTTAGCAGTCAGAGGTTGAATGAGAGAAGATCGATTACGTTTTGTTATATATCCTGAGCCAGACATATTTATTTTATCTATCTTGGCATGAGCTCTTTTTTGTAAACTCGAAGTAGCTTCTTTAAGCCGAGTTTTTAAAGAATCTTCCATAGGTCTTGCGCTAACAACATCAGTTAGTAGACCAACACCTGCATTTAATGCTTCTTTTCCGATAGCTCTAGCTCCACTAGAGAGTAATGGTAAAATAGATCTGAATAAGCCTCCTAGAAAGCTGCCAATACCATGTCCACGTTGATATGGTACACCTTTATAAATTACACCTATACCCGAACCTGCTTGATGTGAATAATATTGCTCATAGGGACATGTTACATAATTCGAATGCGACATCATTGTATTTTTCTAAAATGAAGTTTAACACACACTGTTCCAAACTGGAATGGAATATGTTTTCCTGTGCTTGTTCTTATATCTATTTCAATAGTGTCAAATTCTCGTCGCATAACAGGCAAGTAGTGAGGTGGTGAGAATATATGCATTTTATTTGCTCCATACAGATAAGATGTAAGGTCCAATGGTACGATTCTGAGTAAAGGTGCCATCACATCTCCAACAATTTGTGGTTCTATGATATCGCAATAAACGAATAATTGAGATGGCAACCCTAATTTCAAATTAGAAGGATATGTCCCAATTTTATTTACAGCAATATTTTGGCCAGGTTCAAATCCTAGTTGTAAACATAACTTGGTTGACAACTTTACCGTGTCAATAAATGGATCTGATAATGTTACTGATACTTGCTTGCTTATTTCATCATAATGGAATGTTATTCCTTCTTCAGTTTTACTGTTTAATGTTAAAATGAGATGATGAATACTGTCATAATTCATTGCAGGAATACGATTACTATAATGCACCAATGAATTAATTTCTTCATCTGGCATCAAAATCCACTTAGATATATATATAATATTTTCAGATTCTCGAACAGTAAATACAGTGCATGGATATTGAATCTCTACAACTCCAACAAACCATTCACCATCTAATACAAGGGATTTTGGTAATTTTGTTGAAAACGTGGTGGTTTTGTTTTCAGGAAAGTATTCCATTGAACTGTTACTAGGTAAAGTTAAATAAAAATTTTCCTTTATCATAGCTGTTTTAAATTAGATTCTAAAATCCAACTATTAAATTTATCTGGATAACCTTTCCACTTAACTAACACTTCCTTTCTGTTGCCAGAATACCGAGAACTAACGATTTTATCTATTTTATAGTTTGAGGAGGGGTCATAAAATACTTTTTGTAGTTCTTTTTCATAAAAAGTCCCAGTTATGGCTTCATTTTTTAAATCCTTCAATGTATAAACTATCCATGGAGATCTATGTATTACTGAAGATATAACAAATATTTCATCACTCCAGTTAGATTCATAACCCTTTTGAAAAATGTGTTTATATTTTGATATTCGTACATGATCACCGATATGAAATTTAGGAAGTGGACTTGTTGATGATATGGCATTTGATGTATTACGATCGTATAAATTGGTCCAAACTGTCATTATATTTCTAGAAGTAACATCACATGGATTCATCTTAATACTAGAATGAAAACTATGATTATACGAATACATTAAGTCTGGTAAGATATCTATATACTTAAAAGTATTTTTATAAGTAAAATAACGCCACATTTTAGTTTTTAGAGTTCTTTGAAATCTTTCTACAATACTTGCTTTTATATCAGGATTATTTGTTGTGTAATAATTTATATTTTTACTTTTGAAATATTGTTTAACATGTTTATTTACAAACTCAGTTCCTTTATCAGACTGTATATGTGTGGGAGTAATAGTGGATTCTTTAAATATATTGTCGAAACAATCAATAATTGTTTTAGAATTTTTATTTTTCATCGGTCTAGCATAAGCATATTTACTAAAAACATCAATAACACACAATATGTAATTATAACCATCATTATATTTCGAATATGTTCTCATATCACTAAGATCAGCTTGCCATAATTCATTTAAATTTGATAATATGTATTTGTTTCGAGAAAATCTTTTATGAACAGGTTTATGAAGTGTGTATGTTTCTTGTGATTGTAACCATTTTCTTACATCTGCTTTATTCATTTTACCTTTCATAGCACTTGATAAGTTTTCAATGTTACTAAATCCTGCGGCGTGTTTTGGATCATAATAGATATTATTAATTTCTAATAAGGGGTCCATTTTTCCCAATCAATTTTCTTCTTTATTTTTTTCACGTATTTATCTGCACTACTATGAGGAGTACTAAAAACTTCATCTTTTGATTCACGGTTTTCTTCAAGTTGTTTCAATTGAAGTTGATAAATAAAATCAGATCTCTTTGGATTTCCGATGTAAGTCAAAGGAGCTTTAATGGTATGTAAAGCCTCAGCAAACTTTTCCCAACCGATTGGATCGCTTCGTTTAAGTGATCTCAATGAATCATTAATTAGATCAACAATATTACTTCCAGGAATTTTATTATTATTTATTATCACCGTTCCATCATCATCCCAAGAAATTGTGTTTCTATTTAAAGAAATCAAGTTTAATAACAACTCACCTTTTTTAAAATAAGATTTTGGTATAAGATTTAGTATTTCAGTTGTTGTATAACGCGATTGATTATTCAATATATTTTTCTCCTTTACTTCATCTGGTGATGCCTCAAACGAAACTGTTTTTTTATTGTCCATGTCACGATTTTTATAATCCAAGTTTTGATCTCCATTGCTGGTGACAATTGGCAATTCAATAGGTAGACGATCTTCCCCAGTAAAATGTAAGTATCTTTGCAGAATTTGTAAATACAAAATGCATTTTTTACGATCTTCTGTATTACTATTTAAGATCTTTTGCATTTCAGCATCTAATCGTGATAACGGGTTTTGAACGTTAGTATGCTGTGTTAGTTTTTCTATGAGGTTTGGCTCAACTAACAACATTTTTTTCGCATTTTCCATTTTATAGTAAAGATGACACCACACCACTCAAAATAGAACTTAAAATTAATGGTAAAAACGCTCCTCCCTTTTGTACCAATATGTTCTTTCTAAGTTTATTTTTTCCTTTACGAACCAAAGTGCGAAGTATAGTTTTATATTTTTTTAATTTTTTTTTTGTTTATTTTCTAGAGGAACTTTCCCCTGTAATACATTGTAAATACACTCACAAATACAATTTATTTCTTCTTCACCACAAGATTTTAACAATGCTTTTTGATATTTAGGCTTAAGTGCGTGTAACGCTTGAAGCAATTCTTTATGGGTCTTCAGACTTCGATGCATTATTTGTAAATGATAGGAATTTGCTGATTCTTTAAATATTTATACTCTTTTGTAGGCAGATAAACTACACAATATCCATCTGAAGGAAATATTTTAGATTTAACGCGACACATGTCGTTAGTAGTTTGTTTAAGATCAATCATTAAATATCCATGTGCTTCTTTCGTAGCATCTTTATAGGCATCCACTATAAACTTTGAATTATCTGGTGACACTTGTCTTGACAAGTACCTTATTTGGGTTTTGTCACGTGGATTTTTGAAATAAATAATATAACTTGAATTTAGTGAGATATCTCTTTGACCTTTTCCTTGATGAAATAAGTTTTGAGTAATATAAAAAACACTTAAGTTTCTATGATGGCTACCTTTAGTGAAAATATCAACTATACGCCCATCAGATTCTCTCATAAGATCATCTATTATAACAAGATGAGCTTGTTTTCCATCAAACATTGAAAGATCAGGAATACCTTGATGATAGTTAACATTGGGTAAATTGTAAAGTGGTTGCATTTCATCATAACACCAAGTTATTAGAGTAAAGTCTGTATCACAAATTTCTCTCGAATATTTTATGAACTTGGTAACAAAATTTGACTTTCCACAACCACTTGGCCCAGCTACGATTTGTAGTTTGAGTTGTAGGTGTTTCTTGAAAGGTTAAAAATAGAATGACACGATTTAGTTGCAACATATGATTTTATTTTATATCACTTTTAAAATATAAACACGAAGAAAAGATAAATATTCTATATACAATATTATAATAACTAAATTCTTAAAACTAGTTAAAAGTAAAAAATAAAACAATAAAAAGTAGTCATATTTACAAAAGTAAGTAACAATCTTCAAACTACAAAATATACAAAATAAAGTCACAATACAAAACTTAAAACTAGTTAAAAGTTAGAAAACAGTAAATGTAAAGTAAAATAATGTTTTATACAAAATTAAAATTCAACTCTTAAAACTAATCTTTTTTAATTTTATAATGACCCCAAGCTAATGTATCAATGTTATTTTCTAAAATATGTCGTTTCGTGTCATTATATGATAAACAGATTTTATTAATATTTTGTGTAAAAATAATGTGTTTTATGGAACGAAATCTTAGCATAGTACAGAATTGAATTTTGTTCTCAAAGAGACACGATTTATAATTTTCCATTGTCATGTTTTTCGTGACACTTTTATTAACGCCTTTTGCTTTTGCAAAAGTTTTATGATCCACATCCAACGCATACATTTTCGATCTTAATCCTACGAATTCTCTTAAAATCTTACCATTATTTTCATCTTTGAATAAACCTAACTTCTTTTTATTTATTTTAGGATAACCATAAACATTATCATGGGGATAATCTGAAGTATCAAAGTAGTTGATCAGATCAGATTTAATATCTTCATAAAAATTTTTTGTAAAAATTTGATATATAAAACTGTCTGTGTCAGAATACAATAACTTGACATTATTTTTAAATTTTTTTAACATGTAGTTATAGTGGAACTCATACATTAAAGTTTTAGATATGTCTAAAATACAAAATCCTAGATATATAGGCTTGTCATACATTAATTTAGTTCTCTTTAATTGTATTGCTACTAAATTTTCGTTAAACACCGATAAGCTATGAAATTCTGGTTTACTAATGAAATCTTGTGCTCCTAGAGCTTTACCTCGATTTTCCCAGTGGGTTAACATTTTGACATTGACCCTTTTTTCTATGTTTTCCATAGTCTTACCGAATACGGAGTTATTCATCAGTTTAAAGAAATCTTTTTCAAAGTCTGATTTTGCTAAAGTTCTCAAATTTGTATTTAAATCAATATATCGTTGCAACCACGGGCTTTGATTAAATTTTAATATCCTATGGATTTTTGTTAATTTTACTCCTAGACTAATACATTGCTTAAGATTTCTATAGTGGATTTTATATTTTATTTTATTATTTAAATTTGGTACTAATTTGGTTTCGTTCGAATTTCCGATTAGAACATTTTCAGCACACAATGGTAAGTCGGAATGTAAGTCATGAAGTATATTTGGATATTCTAAATCAACTTCAAGAATAAAACCCAACTCGGATGTGTCGGATACATTAAAATTTGTTTCAGTACTTACCCATTCAAACCCTCCGGTAGGAAGGTACTGAGACATAGCCCAACCATAAAGATTGTTTGCATCTAAATATGTTAGATATGAATCGGGTTTATCTTTATCATAATCTTCCATAAATTTATTATTCGCTTTAGCATGACGATTGCTACACTGTGATATACCTCCTCTTATCCCTGATTTAATAAAAGCTATTTGATCATAATCTGTTAGCAGCTCTAACTCAATCTCAGTATATTTGAGCATAGCATCCCAACTTAATCCTGGAGCCGTGTAGTAGTGAGCAGGATCTAAGTCATATGTTTTAAGACAAAGCTTGCGGAAATTTTCGAACACGTCAGTTAATAACAAGACATCAGTTTTTAAATATAAATTCGAGTATTCTAACATATTTTGACATTGAAAATGATCCCAAACATCTTTTGCGTGGTTATAGTCATCATCAGAAATATTAGAATTAGTCAGAGAACTATAAAATTGAGGTTGAGATGGAAGTGAAGTTAATTTTAAACTATCAAAAGAAGTCATATATTCATATGGATAAACTCCTTTTTTCCTTAAACGAATAAAATCTTCGTTATGAGGGAAATTGCTTTTTAATGATTCAAATTGATGTATGTTGAGATTTTTAGCTAATTGTTCAAGACTACATGGTAAAAATTTAAATGAATCTATAAATCTTAAGCTAACTTGACCGTTATTGACATTTAATTTTTTTGAGAACGATATATATCTTTCCTTATTTTGTGGTAATAATTCGACTTCACCTTCAGCGAAATTTAAAGCATGAACAATGAAATGAGCATCATAGTTGCTAAGATTATGTAAAAAAACTGGAATATGACGTGGAGCGCGATATTTAGCAACACATGTTTCGTGTGCAACACCTCTGAAATTTCCTGTATGCCAGTCAAAATCGAGAATATCTTCATTATTCAAACTTCTTTCACATATGTGGCATTTGCTAGAATTTACAATTTTATTTTCATCTTGACTTGTAAGAGGGTTTGGGCATTTTTGAAAACTATTTTTTCTACATATTATTTTAATGTCTTCATAGAGCCGTTGCATAAATACTTTGGTGCAATCTGGTCCACAGTATGTTTCATATTTTGAGAGACTATCATCATATGAACATTTAATATAATAACCGAAACTATAAACCTCATGTTTTTGTATATTCTCAGTAAAAGGTTTAGTAGGATCGTTTGAGCAAGAATTTATTGGTTTTAAAAACGCTTCGAAATCAGCATAAACTACGAATGGTATATTTAATTTTTTATTGAACTTATCGAACTTTATTATACTATTTGATGAAGGTTGTCCAAACCAATTTTTTTTAGTTGGATCACCATTTGGTATATTTGTAACTACACAGGAACAATCATTTTTCCGATGGTTGTCTAACCTCTCTTGTGTAGGAAAATGTATAAGACATCCATCACATATATAAATAGCATGTTCCTGGTTTGAAATTTGTTTACTTAATAAACGCGACATGTTTTTAATATAGCAATAATGGGAATTAGTTTTATTAGAAATCAATAATAAATTAACATGAGATTTTTTATACGATTTTGTAAAATATAAAGGTCCTATAATACTATGTGATTTCTCCTTTTTGTTAAATTCTAAACCAAACACATTAATACTTATGTTGTTTTGGTTTTCTACTTTATATATGTCTGTTAATTTAACTGGAAAAGAGACACCATGGAATTTGAGTTTATCACTATGCATGCTGTATGAAGAGACTCTATCTGTTTTATTATTTGGAGGGGGATATAAAGCAGAAAGTAATGCCCATTTGAAACACATATGATCAACATTTTTAACATTGATTATAGCTTTTTTTGCTTTTATATCTTGAGGTAAATCGATATATGATGTACCACGAAGCGGATTAAATTTATTCACATTCATATGTAAACATTTAATATTTGTTAAGCTCCAACCGCTGTCCTTTCGTTCAAAAGAACTTATTTTGGCTTTAAAAGTGTCACATAATGATGAAACGAAAATATTTAAATCGTCTCCAAGAAAAAGTATATAGTTCGAAGATTGAAAATCAAAAGAATTAGTTATTTCTTTAGTTTGCTGTACAAATTCAGCATGTAAAATAAAATTTACTTTCACAACTGTATGCTCTGTGATGGACTCTTGGATTAACAATAAAATATCATTTTTTATAGAATTAATAAATGACTCGGACGTTTTAAATGGTAACTCTAATGGATTATTAGTTTTACTATCAATTTTATAAGACATTATTCTTTGTCCAAAAGCTGAATCTATTATTGAAACATTTGATAAAGATGGATGTGATTTTAAATGATTATTTTTATGTAAATTACTTTTAAGATGACTAGAAAAATATCGTTTGTTAATATAAATTTGACAAAGATCACATCTTATTTTATTACCTTCAATTTGTTCATGTGAAATAGTAGAGTTTTCAACAGAGGACGATGAGGTTGCATCAGCATATTTCACTCTTTTCGAAGCAATACTTGTTTCAGAATCACTGGATCGTTTAAGAGCTCCACCAGTTTGAATCGCTTGTTCCATTGGGCTACAATAAAAATAAATCAAGGTTAAAAATAATGCAAATAAAAATTTAAATAAAAAAAAAAATTAAAACATTTATAATATTTATAAAAATACTTACATCGTAGTATTTTCAAAGTTTTCACATAATTCGTACAGTTCTTTGTCATATGTAGAATCCAATAGGCAATTTTCCATGATTTCGGTGAGTTCTGAATCATTCGACGAGTTGAAAAAAATACTAACACAATCTTCGTTGAGTTTTTCATAGTTCTCAGATATTTCACACATTTCATTTTCAACCGAGTCAAAGAATGCGCTTACACAAACTTCACTTGTATTTTCCATTTTTATCAGGTTGGTGATGAGCAGAGAATTATTAATGCTCTTAGAAAGTCAGGAAACTTAATGGTATTACTTTGAGGTCTGCAATGTGTTTTTATAACATAGTCAAACATAATCAATTTTATTAAGCTCACTATTTACTAATGTATCCAAGAATTATGATAGTGATTATTAAATGACTACTTAGGTATGTAGTATTATGATTACTTAATCACCTAAGTATTTTTAAATGAATACCTCTTACAACCATCTGTTTCTGCGATTTCCTTTGTAATATCATAAATTAAATCATTTGCGTTACTGAGAAATCTATTTGTTTTATTAACATAATATTTAACTTTGACGTTAGCATGTTTCCAATGCTCTGACGAGGGGATTCTTGATATTTTTTTTACATCATACAACTCTATTTTGATCAGATAAGATGATGTTGCTCCATCATTGGAATTTGATGAAATATATGTAGTCACATTGTCATTATTAGTTCGGGCAACTGTTGAACAGTTTAACTTCGGTTTATTTTTTGTTTGCATATCAAAAAATACATCTAGAGATTCTTGTTTTCTCTTTTTTGCAGGCATTTCAGTAATAAATAGATCTTGTGTTGTCTCTTCCCTGTTGTCACTGACAGGAAAGTAAAACTGTTTGTAAGTGTTATTATATTCTTGACTGCTAGGACTGTACGATTTGTTCTGCAACAAGAACGAAAGAAGTCTAGTGTTAAAATTATTATGTATTTGAATATACTTATATTTGTTATTAAACAAGAAAAAAAAATATGATTCTTACCTCCATTGTACAAAACACAATAAAACACTTGTATAAATCAAACACAATAAAACTTTATATTAAAACTTGACAACTGCCATAGAGTAAGACTTGATTATATGGATGAAACAATTTGTTTTTGGTATATATAGTAAAAATTAAGCAATAAATATTAATCGAGTCGATTAAAAAGTAATTACAAGGCATATTTGTAAGTACAATAGAGAGAACAAGTTTAGTTTGGCAACAATGTAGTAAATGCGTTTAGACATTAGTTAGTGACTACCAAAACAACTGTCGATAAACAACATTCCTCAGTCAGCTTGATGTATATTTGAATCAAAAATTAATTTCACCACCTAACAATACATATGCTTACCGTGCTTATATTGAAACATTATTAAACTATGCGCCAGCAGCAAAAGAATCTCATCTGACTTGTGGTCTCTGGTATGAAGATACTGCGGGGAGTATGAATTCAATAGATGAGAAAAATGTAGGTTTTACTAAGAGGCAGAGTTTTGCAGCCGAAAGCAAAGAAATAGAAATGTTAGGACATCTTCATGGTGATATATTTAACCAGGAAAAGTTTTTGATCAATGGTGTTGAAATGTGTGTTAAATTAATTCGCTCTAGAGAATCTTTCAATCTGATGGCGTCTTCGACAGATTTAAAATTTAAAGTATGTATCACAGACGCAACTTTAATTGTTCGCCGTGCACGAATAAATCCCGCTGTTTTACTTGCACATCAAAAAGTTTTAGCTTCTACTACTGCAAAATATCCTATAACTCGAGCTGAAGTTAAAGTTTTAACAATACCTTCAGGGGTTCAGGGCAAAACACTTGATAATATTTTTCTTGGTCAAGTTCCTAAGAGATGCATTGTTGGATTTGTTAATAATGCGGCATTTAATGGAACTTTGACTAAAAATCCATTCAACTTTGAAAATTATCAAATGAATACATTTAGTTTATATATCGATGGTCAACAGATACCTTCAAAAGCTTTACAACCGTCATTTGAGAATAATATTTTCACTTCTGCTTATCATACAATATTCTCAGGAACAGGTATCCACTTTTTAAATGAAGGGAATGGGATCTCTAGAGAACAATATGCAAAAGGTTATTGTCTTTTAGCATTTGACTTGACTCCTGATTTATCGGCTCAATCGAGTCATTGGAATCTTATAAAGCATGGTAGTGTTAGGTTAGAAATTCGGTTCGACTCAGCGATTCCTGAAACTATTAACTGTATTGTATATGCAGAGTTTGATAATGTTATTGAGATTGATAAAAATCGCAATGTTACAGTTGACTATAGCAGTTAAGTAATTTTGTATACATATATGTTAAGTCTAGAAATAAAACGTTGATATAAGATATAAGAAATGTATATTTTATTTATTATTTACCCTATGTTACATATATATATTTAGAACCACATGACCTTATTTCACATTCATTGATGGTCGATTGCTCTGTTGAGTATTATTGAATAGAGAGGTAACATGAATACAATAGAGATAAAAGCATATTTGAGAAAAATCCATCCAAATCTTAAAAACAATGTATATGCAGCAAACAGATTGCCAATACATGTTCAAAGTCCAACATATGTAATAAGCAATTTAGACCCTGACAATAAACCAGGATCCCACTGGGTAGCCTTCTACATAAGTAAAGATAGTGTTGGTTATTATTTTGATTCATATGGGAGACCACCATGTCAATATCACAAGCAGTTTCTTAAAAGAAATACAAGGAAATGGTATTTCAATGTTAAAAGAATTCAAAATGATTTAACGTTAGTTTGTGGTGAATATTGTTTAATATTTTTATATTATATGTTTCTGGGTTATGATGTAACCGATTTTTTAAAGTTATTCAACAGTAATACGTTGTGGAATGATATGTTTATATATAAGTTGTTTATGTCACTATTGCATTAGGTTAGTTATGTAGTAGTAAAACGAAATTTGAAGGAATGTAATATGTGTTTTTATACTGACAATAAATATATGTTGAAAAGAAATAGAAAAGCAGTTTTATTTAAACCGATGAGTAATCCAAGGAGGTGATTAAGACGAGCGAAGTAATTAGTAATGAGTGTCGATGCAGCGAGGACAGTAATTAGTAGATTAGCTAACGATCTAGGATTGTTTTAGGAGTTTTGCTATCTTTGTAACTATGATAGATACGACGTTGGGAGTTAGCGCAATCGACTCAAATGGGGGGCTAGATTTTTTTTTTTTTTTTTTTTTTTTTTTTTTTTTAGTTTTGGTGGCAACTTTTGTCGACGCGAAGGGCGATGGCAGGACCACGAGCCAAGTGTCGGAGAGCCGGTGAAAAGCATACTACTCACTAAATATTACGAAAACATTTTGACGTAGAAATTTAGACGCAGAGAGGCAGTTTATAGTCAGTTAACATACGCTAACGATTTTGCGACAGGGCCGAATAAAAGAGGTCTAAGGGCGGTCGTAGTCGCGGACGGCCGTTAGTTAAATAATAAATTTGAATGCCCCGAGATAATACCACATCTAATTATTACGGTTGTACCTACTCTTTTGTTCCTTTTTTTGCGAAATAAGAATTTATTTTGTACCATTCCACTCGGTGTTTTTATGGTGTACATTACTTCTCGTTTGCGGGAAGTAGATTTGCATACGAACCTTTTTGTGTTTGTTCAATTGCGGAGTTTAAATTTTTGTGTAGCATCTGGGGTTACACGCTTTTTGCTGTAAACGTAAAGAGTTTCCAAATTGCGGATTTTGTATCTTTATAATGTTGGCAGGGTTCTTTTTTAATTGTGTATTTATGGACCACAGAAGAGTCATTGGGCATTTAGCGGCAGAAACAGAATGGAAAGAGGGTGAGAAAATAGTGAGGGATCGGATAAAGGTTTTATGTGAATCGGAACTTGACTAAAACGAATTTATTTTACCCAAACCTCTGACGGTTTCTTTTTATTCGTTTTATTTGCTTAGTTCCTAAGCCTTGGTGGGTTTAGAAACTAACATTTGTAGCAGCGTGGTGGGTCTAATCCATATCCTCCCTCCTATAAAGTATTACACCTCACCCTGTAGTGGGCTATTAAAAAGGCAGATAATGACGTTGTAATTTTTCGTATTAAATTGAGTTTTACGAGTAGGTACGTCTTCCTACTTTATGTCCAATGTACACTTAAGAGCAAGTGGTCATCACTCTATCAGCAAATGTGTACCCCCAAGCGAGCGAGCGTAGAAACCGTCAGAGGTATGGGTAGTATAAGCTTCTACCTCTTCCAAGTATGTCCGTTATCATAAGACTGCATAGCCACTTAACATCAGGTGAGATTGCAGTGTAGTTAATTTGTCATTAAATAAAAAAAATAACAGAAGACGCTCCACAATCCCGGGGGAGCGGGAGTTATGAACAAATGCTTGTTCGCTCATAATTTAATTTCACTACTGCAACTAAAATTTAATCTTGAACGAAATCCCCAGCGCTGTGCCATGAATCTCACCGACTTCGCTATCAAAAGGAACAAAATAGGATTTGTTATAATGAACTTGAGTATTTTCCATTAGAAAAATATATTGTATTTCGCGATTCCATTATTTTTTTATGGAGCTCCTATCAAACCATCTCAAAAGAAAATCTGTTTTGCAGTGGAAAATAGTTGACGTAACAAACAGATCGACTAACTGATGTTAGGAGGAAAATCATCGCCTTTTACAATATCTTAACACTGATGGCATAAGCTCCAACCAATTACCTTCTATAGGAGGCAAATTTGAGTGCGATGAATGTCTGGTCTGTCAAATATCTAGCCAAAGTATTTGACAGACCAGATATATAATTGGTCTGAGGGCATATGCCTCATGAGCGTGTAAAACCAACAAATATACCCTTCAGACTGAAAAATAGTATTGTTGCTTAGCGGAAAATTGTTTTTTTACGGAATCGTTAATTACGTTCTTGGTTAAAAGCGGCAACGCTGGGTTTTTACGTATCGCTTTATTAACTCTTGTGCAAATGAGGACTTAGTCTTACGTCGTCACTAGTACTTAAGCAATACTGACAACTCATTTCGCTTAAGTTTTGTTTAATTTCGCTTAGATACCTAAAATATTCCTCCGCTTAACTCCACGCGAGTGTTTCACACAGCTTACGAGATTTGCTATTAAAAATGCACATAATAATATTTGTTTGAATTTTTTAAAATGAATTTTCCACTCCCGACTCGAGATTTTTTTAATGAACTAACTTGTTTCCGCCAGAGAAAATGTTCTCGTAACTAAATTAGATTATTCTAAATAATAAACTGGTGGGATTCGTGTGATAATTAAAATAATTAGATTTCCGGGGTTTTAGGTACTCAAGTGGGTCATTATTATGACCCAAATTTTAATTTTTTTTACTAGCTACCTTACTATATTTAAATTTATTTATATTCTAAAAGTTTAGAAACTTAGTTTAAATTAATTTAGTTTTGGTTTTGGTGAATAGATCACGTATAAAATTATGTAGCATGTTTACCATGTAATATTTGATTCAGAATTTCCGATTTCCGGAGGCAAATTTGGCAGGATAGGTGTCCCTAAATTTTTCATTTTCGAGCTCAATGGTTCGCTCCGATATTGACGCACCAGTGCTCTATAAATTCACAGCAACACTCTATTCTAAATGTTTTTTATACCTCTGGTTGACAATACGATAGAAACTGTATATGTACTATTTATTTAGTGGGTCATATATTTGTGAGAACCGTGGTAGCGCAGTGGATAAGTATGACCTCTGCCTCCGATTCCGGAAGGTGTGGGTTCGAATCCGGTCCGGGGCATGCACCTCCAACTTTTCAGTTGTGTGCATTTTAAGAATTATCTTAATTCTCTGCGTGTGTGAAGTCTACCAATCCGCATTGGCAGACTTCACACACGCAGAGAATTTTTGATGGTAAGTGATGATGCAATCTAAGTTGAAAGCGGGCTAACTTGTTACACACTCCTTTCGGTTTATACACGACATCGTACCGGAACGCTAAATCGCTTGGCGGTACTTGTCGGTAGGGTGGTAACTAACCACGGCCGAAGCTTCCCACCAGCCAGACCTGGACCAATTAAGAAAACCTCAATCGGCCCAGCCGGGGATCGAACCCAGGCCGTCTTGTAAATGCACAGCGCACACCACTGCGTCACGGAGGCAGTAAAAATATAACAACTTTAAATTTTGACAATCCCGATAGTGAATATAGATCGAACTTTCGTGTTCAAATATCCGATCTTTCGATCTTCATCGTGCAAAAATATTAACAATACTTATACAATTAGACTCAAAAATCAATAGTATATTTTTAATTAATAACTATTTGGCACTGTAAGTAAATGTCACCAATCTCTTTCTCAATTTTCATACATAACATTCCCTGAAGACAATGTCAATTCTCGCTTTGCTACATTAAATGTTCAAATTCTATTCTTGATTAATCTTCTGTAGCCTGTAGGTGATGTTAATTCACGGAAGCCGAAATCTTCACGTCCCTAAAGTTCCTTCACACGAGTCAAACGTTTAAGCTCTTCATCCTCGGGTTAAGGTTTGATTAAGTTGAATTTATTACCGGGGTCGACAGATGTGATGGGTACATGTGATTATATAATTGTTACGGATACGTATGGAATTTAGTAGTAATTGAGCTCTTTGTCACACTAATCACACTATTGCATCGATTTGGCTGTAATTTGGAATTGAGATGGATTATATCTTGGATTACCACACATACATTGTACCCTAAAATGCCATGTTTCCTGTGGGATTTCTAAAAAATTGAATTTCGCTAAATCGAGAGCGTCCTCTAATCAAACTATCACACTAATATTATAAAGGCGTAAGTGTGTATGTCTGTTCCTCTCTTACGCTGCGGCTAGTGAAGCGGTTTGGCTGATATTTTAAATGGAAACAGATTTTACTCCAGATTAACACTTACTCGTAGGCTACTTTTCATCCTGGAAAATCTATGGTTCCCGCGAGATTTGTGAAAAACTGCATTTCACGCGGACCAAGTCGGGTGCGTCCTCTAGTATTATAATAAAGGCAAAACATATTGTCTGTTTGTAACTCTGACTCTTGTTGTTTGGAATGAAATGAATAATACTTGAGATTAACACATAGGCTTTTTATCCCGGAATAATCCATGGATCCCGTGAGATTTGTAATAAACCGATTTTCACGCGAACGGAGTCGCGGTCAAACGCTTAAACCGTTTATCCTCGGGTTAAGGTTTGATTAAGTTGACTTTATTACCGGGGTCGACAGATGTGATGTGTTCATCTGATTATGTAATTGTTACAGAGATATGTATGGAATGGAGGAAGGTCTTTGTGTTGGAGCTTTTATTATTTACCCTTTACTCTGTTACTCTAGTGCTCTGTAACTTAATTATTTTAACTTGGCACGCAGTGGTACGTCATGTTTCGCGCTTTACTAGTCAAGTAAGGAAGAGCCTTGTTCGCCAATATATTTTAGCTGTCGCCGAAAAATATTAACAGAATTCATTCGATGTTAAATAATAAAATGCTGAAAATAATCAAGTTGTACTTGTAGTAGAAAAACAAGCAATAATTTAGTTTGCCGGAGGGATGAAAATACAGCCGAAAAATGGTAGGTTTAGTCTGACTCACAGCTACCATTTCTTGTTTTTTTATCAGTTTAGACTAAAAATTTAAAACAAGAATATGTTGGATTTTATTTTAACAATAATCCGCCGGCACATAAAAATTGTCGCAATTAAAATTAAATTACTAGTATACATTAAGTTAATTGCCGAATTTTTCTTACTTTCTAAATCTAAGAATTTTTTTGCTTTGGATTTATCTTGAAAGGTTTCAGAACAGATCCCCTAAGAAAAAGGAAGAAAACCCATTTATTTTATTATTAATACGAGTATTAACATTGAAACTTCGAGTTATTAACTAAGAAAGAAGATTTAAGCCCTACCCACCAGCAAACCACATTTACAGAAACCTAGAAAAGTACGAGTAATGTTTGACAACAAAACATAACAGGACGAAGGTCGTCAAACTTTCATAAAAGCAAGAATGTGGGATGTAAATATTTGTTTTATTCCCGGCGCTAAGTGCCTCTAGAGGTGCAACTCTCGAGACTGGGGGTACTTTGTGCTTGAATGCTTTTATGAAGTTCAGTCGCTGACGGCGGGTTTTATTTCAGGTTCCCTTGTTTCGCGCTATTCGTTATGTTAAACTCTGATTTAGTGTAAACATTGGGTCACTGTTCATGCTTTATTACCCTCCGATGCAATAAGAGGGGTGTTAACTT
Source organism: Bicyclus anynana (assembly GCF_947172395.1). NCBI lineage: Eukaryota > Metazoa > Arthropoda > Insecta > Lepidoptera > Nymphalidae > Bicyclus > Bicyclus anynana. The sequence continues at coordinate 2,800,497 of NC_069083.1, forward strand.
TTATGTGTGTCAGTCTGCTCTGTTTGTCTGTCTATGGCAACATTTAATACGTACGTTTAATTAGGGTTGACAACATTTATTCAGGATAATATAGTATTTGTCATATTTGAGTTGAAAAAAATATAGTACACTTAAAGAAAATATAGTATTTTTATGGAATAATCAAAAAATGGAACAGAAATTATATTTGTTGCCCTATTTATTTTTATAAAATAAATAGCATTTCTTGCATTTTCGCCACATGGCTTTTCACATTTAATTTTAAAATTAATATAAACCGACTTTAAATTAGACACGTTCGGATACTATAAACACTATTGCTGTCGAAAATTAATGTTACAAAAAATATAGTACATTGGCGTACTATATAATTCTTCAACCGTATATAATACGCAGACCCAAAATATAGTACAATATTATATTGTACAGTTGGCAACCCTAGTTTTAACAGAAGCATCTGGTGATGACGATGCTGATAAGCAAATTGTGACAAAATAAATCAATTGGTTGTTGTTGTTGGGATTCTTAGTTAGCTATAGTTATTATATATATGTTAAATTTATATACCTATTAAAATTTAATATCGAGAGCGAAAACAAATTAGGTACACAACAAATCAGTGTAATCAAACGAATTCAAAATGGACGTCATATAGGTATTTGAACTGAATTCATAAAAGTATTAACACGATTTTCTGGTTGGAAATTTCCTTCCGCTTTATTCTCGGAAAATTATATTTTGGTTTCACTGTGTATAATGTAAGAAATAAATCGTATATCTACAGGGGTACACATTTGCAAATTCTTTTTAATATTCATCAGTCATCAAAACGGACGAACGTTACGAAGGTTACACGATTCAAATTAGCTTTGATATAACATCAAAGAGGAACCGAAAAGCCGCAAGATTTGAGCGAGAGAATCAAAACCGCAGCCTCGAGCCGCTACTGCCTGTTACTGGAACATTGGGCAGGTACTCGATGTACCTGTTACATAACAATAGCGTTTCCTAATCAATTGTGGTTTCTGCTCAGACCAACTATTCTATAGGACCTGCCTCGTTGATCATTTTTCGTCAAACTATATGATCAACGATCTAATGCGATTATAAAAGCTGTATCTATAGAATCGATGTTAAATAATTGTAATCGTGTTCGTTGGTTACAGAGCTCCGTAAAAATACTTTTTTGTTTAGTTGAATGGTGTAAAAAACTGTCAAAAACTTCTATGTTAGTATAAGATACCAAGTTAGTATAAGATACCAAATCTAAGCTCGTTTTCCTCAGAAAATGACAGACAATTTTAGTTTGTGACTATGAGTGCGATACAGGTCCTTCTATAATTGGTCTGAAGGTTTTTGGATCATCCTGTATACGTACTGTGGCATTTGGTAAACTACGTGAACTATATGTAACACCTGTAGTTACAGTTGTATAACTTCCTAATATCTAAAGAAGTACGAGTATATTTCGCAAACCGTCATCTTCAAGCAAACGGCCTAATCTTGTGTGCTTTGAAAAATAGATTTTCAAATAAGTATTAAAGCCGTATGCAAATTCATCATCATCATCATTCAATATTCATTAACCCATATTCGGCTCACTGCTGAGCTCGAGTCTCCTTGGTGAAGTCAATAGTCCCAATGCGGATTGGCACACGCAGAGAATTAAGCAAATTCTCCGGTGCAGGTTTCCTCACAATGTTTTCCTTCACCGTTTGAGACACGTGATATTTAAATTCTTAAAATGCACACAACTGAAAAGTTGGAGGTGCATGCCCCGGACTGGGTTTGAGCCCACATCATCCGGAATCGGAGACAGAGGTCATATCCACTGGGCTATCACGGCTCTTATCGTATCCAAATTCAATAAGTGGTATTTGAGAATATTAATGCCATTCAAATATACAAATGAACGTATACAGGTCCATTAAAGAATCTAATTTTTGAAGTTAAAAATATATACAGTCGAATTTAGTATCCTCTTTTTTTGAAGTCGGTTAAAAAGAAAAGTATTAAGAATGGCTAAACTGTAGATGTAGAGTAGTAAACTGTCACTGTGAAAAAATAGAGTAAGTAAGTAGTGCAATAAGTTTCCTTCGAGTAACCCCTAACGCAATAAACTGTTTATTGTTTAATCTGCATCTGCGTGGTGGACTATTATTAGCCTAGCCCCTCTCATTCTGAGCCATTCAACAGTGAGCCGAACATGGGTTGTTCATGATAATGTCTGTGTGCTGTATCAAGATGTTGCAGACATATAGGGGAACAGAGGGTAATGAGAGCCAGAGGGTAATTGGAGCGGTGCGACTAGAGACAAAACTAGGCCTCGTATTCACTCGGTTGTCACTCGGGCACCTTCGGCATGCTGCGTTCGCGTTTCTCTACTGTTCTAGACTCGCCAGTGCTACGCGTTGTGTGACCACGGACGCTTGTCGATTTTTCGCTCCGGGCTTATAAAAAATACGAAATATCATCGGCCAGGTAAGTGTGAAGTTATGCACTTGTTACAATCAAATCTATTTTATTTTATAGCTAATGATATTAATTTTGAGTATCAGCGCGTATAATTTAATTACAAGCTAGATCCAATAAATTATTTTATTTTATTTCGAAATGGTGGTAGTCGGGTAATCAGAGCTTATTAGGCTCTGATTACCCTTAGTAGCTCCAATTGCCCCATATACATTATAATATGTTTTTGCAGATGTCAAAAAAAACCCTGATATTCACTATGCTGTAAATTCATCTCTACTAAGTGAGCATAAGCACATAAGCATCTACAACAAATAGTACACAAAACATGTCGCCAAACACAATCCCTTATAAAATCCCGTTTATGTCAAATGATAAAATACTCCTGGAGCCAGCTAATGTCAAATTTTCCATGACCTCGTCCACAATAAACGACGTTCAAGAACAATCACTCTACACAGAACCAATTTTATCAAATGATACACAGCAACCGTCTAAAATTCTACAATCAGTTACTTTAATCTTTAATGTCCAAACATCTGCTTGTTCCAAAATTGCAACTGAAAATTAGATTTTTAGAAAGTTAAGAATACATTTCGCGTCAAAGAAAACATTCAGTAATATTATCTAGCACACCAATGAAAACAGCATTTGAAGAGAAGGAGAAGAAACGTTTAGAGAAAAATGTAAAACTAAAATCATTGCAAAGGAGAAGGGAGCAACCAGCAACAAAGAAAGAAAATGTCCAGCAGCGAAAGGCGGATGGAACAAGCATGGCAGCCAACAAGAAAGAAAAAATAAAAAAGAGTAAAAATGAAACTTTTTGCGGATGAAAGTGATACGTCAGATGAAGAAGACTTTGAGAATCTTTGCGACGATGAGTCAGAATATTCAGAAGAAGAGACATTGTGTGCTATTAACTAGCGACATTGGAAAAAATAATGAAATGTGGTACTGTTGTAGAGGTTGCGGAAAACGGGCTCATAAAGAATGTTCTGGTTCTGACAGTCCGGTTGATTATATTTGCGTTTTTTGTTTGGATCTTTAAACCTAATTGTTGTACGTTTACGTTTATATCAAAATGTATATGAATATGTGACATTTCAGAATGACATAAAAATTTATGAGTCTCATAAATTTTATTTAATATTTAAGTAGCTCCCATTACACTTATGGAAATTTATAGGCTCTTATTTCCCGCTAAGTCGGGTAATGGGAGCGATTCTCTTTTTTTGTTTAAAGTTTATCTGTGGCCAAATGTCTAATAATCTAACGTTAACGCTGTGATTAAAAGATAGCCAAATAAGTAAGGATTTAGTTTCTAATAGAAAAATCCTAAAATATCCATAAATTTGCCTTTTATTCAACTTATTCCTTAGTAGGCTCCAATTTCCCCCGTCTCCCCTACACAGACTCTCTGCAACATCGTAATTCCCAATCAAATGGAGAGATTTCAACGAGATTATTTTTCAGAGAAGGTTGATTATTTACATCTACTATCACCTCACCTCAATTGGACCAGAGTGATAGATCTAACTCACCGAATTCCTGTCACCTATTAGGAAAGATGTTACGGTGTAACATCAAGCGGCATCACTGCTTATTCCATGAATTAACAAATAACAAGAAATTGCTTAAGCTGTGGGTAGTTAGATAAAAGTAGATGGAACACATTTATTGTAGCAGACTCAGATGTGATTACAAAAATTAGAGACTAATGTCGAACAAAGGTTTAGGTAAGTTGGCCTGACAAAGGTCACAACATTTGTCAGGACAACTTAATTAACAAATCAAACTGTAACCAAAATAAGACGCTAGAATGGCAGAGAATGACCTTGAGTGAAGTCACGCACTTGTGAACGTTGTGCGTAGGGTAAAGGATCCTTAATAATAATATAATATTTATTTATTCATCCATCAGAAAGCAGGTTTGACTGTTAACAAACACACCTCTTATCCACTCATAACATTTAGGTATTAAAGTGTGGTGGATCAAACTAAACCTCCAACTCCTATTAGGTAAGCACGAATACCCTAATACCAAGCTGTCTCTCTGTTTATGCCGTCAATTAACGAATAACAAGAAAGTGCTTAAGATGTGGGTAGTTAGAGAAAACTTTATAGAACATATCCAACCGCAAGCTCGCGACTACGTCAGTACGCTTTGTGTAACGGGTAACAGAAGCGGATTTAATTAACTACCTTTCGCACGAAGTCTGCGAGCGCTGGATTAAGTTAAATATTAAACCATTGTGTGTAATGTTTAATTTTGTCCCCAACTCTGTAATGTGGGGTTTAGTTTGCAACTTCCACTCATCGCCAACATACTTTGTTTGTCTCCACATTTCGGTGGGCTTAACTTGGAGAAGGCTTTTATGGTTATACAACATGGGTTTCCGGTAACCTGTAAACGTTTTATAATGGATTTTTGCTATAGTCAATATCTATTATCGTTCGTCTACCTCGTTAAATAGACAAAAATGATTTTATCACCTAAAGCCAGTTTTTTCGTATTGGAGCAGTGTTACTATATCATCCGATTTCGTCGGTCTCCGTGAAATTAAATTGGAAGCCCAAATTTCTTCATTACTATCATCAGTATCATCATCGGCATCATTATCATTACCGGATGGACGTCCAATGAATGATAGCGGCTCAAGACCGTAGTGTTTGGAAGTATAGTCATTTTCATGAAAGAAGTCCACCAGCGGCGCTAATGTCTCAATGGCGCTCACTGTCATTTGGTAACCGCGGTCTTATTTCATTTGTGTAAGGCGCTGACAATTTTAGTTCAGGTTTTAGGCGCAGGACTTCTTTCATGAAAAGGACTCTATGTACAAGAGGTCCTGCTTGAATGAATGATGAATAAACACATACAATTAGTAGGTGATGATCATGTACTTTTCTGAGTACTTCTCAGCCATGTTAAAGTATTGAGAGAATGGAATTAGATCTCGCTAATCTCGAGCAAGTAACAAATGACAATGTTCCAGTTAAACTGGATTAGTTAGCCCACTCGTGTAACTGGGGCGGACAATTGAGCGGGATTTTTGTTCTAGGGAACAAAGCCGATGGCAGACGCGGGCAGTCGTTTTACGAGGTTTTATTGAGCTAACAGAACTACTGTAACTCTGTAAGAATTATATTTTTGGCGCTGTATAAATATAATTGTATTCGCCTGTGACTTTTTCCGCTTGGAAAACCTTTGCCCTCCGAATTTTATGGAAATCCTTTCCCCCCTTTGTAATACGAGTTTACCACTCCTCATGACATGGCTATATTATACGAAAGAAGTTTTGACATTCTAATCGGCGGTTCTAGAGATTAGGGTATCTTTATAACATAAGCTAGATTTTCTCCAAGCTTCTCAACCAGGGACCAATTTGCAGTGACAAATGCAGGAGTCTTGGTCTGCCCAAAAAAGTTCTTCCACGCCTACAACATTACATTTAGCATTCGGGGCTTACTTCGGCTGGGCTTCTGCTCTTGTCAAAATTTCCGACGACGTTGCTATATTAAGGAGCCTATACCATATGTATCAGAACTTGCGTACTGTACTGTAGTTGGAGTTTGTTTACAAATAAAAATATTCTTGATTTTGACCCATAATTCGAATTTTTAAAGTCTTGGGTCCGATCTACGATCCTTAACTAAAAAATTTAGTTGCTTAACGCAGTGGATTAATCAGTTCACAGGCAATAAGAAAAATGGGTCAGGACAAAATCCTACTAATATTATAAACGCGAAAGTGTGTATGGAGTTATGTTTGTTTGTTTTATTGTTACTCTTTAACTATTGAACCGATTTGGCTGAAATTTAGAATGGAAATAGATTTTACTCTGGATTAACACATAAGTTACTTTACATCCAGGAAAATTCATGGTTCCCAAGGAATTTGTGAAAAACTAAATTCAACGCGAACAGCGTCGCGGGCGTCCGCTAGTTATTATTACATCCCCGTCAAATTTAGCGCAAAACTCCCATGCACCGCGAGATTAAGCCGAAATATTCCTGCGCTTACAAATCCGATGCCGGAACAAAGGAATGTACTCACAGTTAAAACAGATTAGATCTCCAGCAGCGGAACTGGGTCGGGGTCAGATTATGCGGTGAGTATCCAGCGTGCTCCGCGGAACAAGTGCTCTCCGCCGTCAGTCAGAATCAACGTGTTTCAGCTGTTCTCATAATGAAGTAAGGTCAACAACATGCTGATTTCATTATAATCTACTTTTATTTTAACATGGTGACGTAGAGCTATCTCAATTCTCACCTGATGTTACGATGGGGTACGTGACGCGTTTTTATTTTTACGACAATAGAACAACAGGGATGGAACCACCACCCGTCGCTGATGATTCCAACCGCTCTTACCGTTGAGCTATTGAGGCTTTAATTTCAGATTATTCAACGCACAATACTGTGACTACAAAATTTTTTTTTGAATAGGTATCAACATCATCATCATATCAGCCGATGGACGTCCACTGCAGGACATAGGCCTTTTGTAGGGACTTCCAAACATCACTCACATCCAGAATACCTGCGACTTGCTTGATGTCGTCATACCACCAGGTTGGGGGTCAACCAACACTGCGCTTTCTGGTGCGGGGCCGCCATTCCAGTACCTTGGGACCCCAACAGCCATCGGCTCTGCGAACTTCAGCTTCGCGACACGTTAAGTTATTTTACGAATAAGTATAGATTAGCAAATAAACAAAAGTGATGATGTAATAAATGGGCAGATATATAGAGACAAGCAAGAATTCAGTAACCGTTTAATCACTTCAAACTAGTCGCCAAAAATATATGTCCGAATGAGAAGCGCTTTTATTGAAGTCTGCTGAAAAAGCTTTTCAAAGGCGCTATTCCATTGCTGCGCATACTAAGAAATACATTTGCATACGTAGATCGTATTAAGACGCAATTGTCATTAAAACATACGTTCCAATAATTTAAATTAAGAATATTTAGCCATACCTTTATCTTTAATGGCTAGTTCGGACTACTTTAGTATTAGTCGAGTAGCATACTAAACTATTTGCTACCGCCCAAAAATCGTTCGTACTCGACTAAAATAGTCCGAACTAGGCCTTTAAGGCCTAACTCGGACTATTTTAGTAGTAATACTAGGCCTAAGGGGAAACGTATGTGGTCACATTACTAACCAAATGGGCTAGCAATGGCGAGGCTTTCCCGTGGAGCTAATAAAAGTTTCAATTGTGTAGCGTTACTTAAGTGGTATAAATATTACACTGTATTGTGTTATTCGCAGCAATGGAACATCGCCATTACATTCTGACCTAGTCTATTTCGATGACACATTGTTAGCTAAAAATGTTGACTCATGTTTCGCCGTGTAAATCAAAGTTCCAATTAAAATTGGTCAGACAGCCGTGTTCAAAACAATACCGTTTTGAGACAAATTGATTGACGTCACATTTCAGAGTGTAGCGACAAAAATTTCATAGCAAACTAGCTGTGTTCCGAGATTTTACCTGCATAGATTCCGTTTCTGTGGGATTACCTATCTCCGATTCTTAGGAGTATGTTGCAATTCACAATGTCGCGAAATATATTATAGTCTAACGGTATATGTATACAATTTTACGGTGTTATTTTTATTATATTTATCGTTCTCATTTTTATAAATTCATCCAATCGCAATGAAAGAGAGGGTGAAATGTATACAAAATATTTTGCTATGTCAAGTCGTACATATTAGGCCCAGTGGAGTTATGATAAATGTAACCTGATTCTGTTTTTCATTCTTGTAAAGCCAATGATATTTTATACTACAGATATACAAAATCACCGCAAAAAATTTAGCTACTTCACTAAGTGTGCACAATTTTGTGTTTACTTACATTATATATTTTAAGTATATATAGTTTTTACACTACCTGAACACATAACTCGACAATGTAGACAATATTTAGGTATTATGTGTTGAAAATAACAACTAAATGAAATTTAGACAATATACGCATTTGTCCGTCTCAGTTTTGATGCGCTAGTATAAAATAGTCGTGTAAAGGTGCTCAATATTCGTTATCGATATGAAACCAGGTGGACTAACAAGCAACATAATAGAGACCTATCTGTATATAAACTAAATAAAATAAACTGTATTGTAACTTTCGACTATACATTGCGTTTGACATTCAATAAGACGCTGGAGTGTACCGTCTTATAAAAAGAAATGTATTAGCCCTCATTCGCACTAGAGTCTTTTACATATACATGCCGAAGTATATGTTCCCGCGACGGCGTTTTTAAAACATGACGCTTTTTTCGAGCAGTGTTGCATTTTCAATTTTGGGCGTTGGAAATAGACTTTCATTTGACCTTTCATAGCATTATTTCATCATACTATATTTGAAGGCTTTTTTAACGGACGTTAAAAAAGCTCTAGTGCGAATGAAGGCTAACACTGCATAGTGTTTCTGCACTTGACACTCTAAAACTAAGTATCCGTCGTCGACACTAGACTTTATTGTTTGAAGTGCAAAACGGCTTCTCTATAATTGTCATTATTGTTATTTTTTTGTTGATTACCCAGAAAAATATTCTTCTAGCATAATAGAAAGGATCTCTCATGTCGTTAATTTAGCCAAATTCAAATGAGAGAATTTCCAAAATTATAAATTTTAACAACGTATAATTATCGTTCTAACTATCTTTTAATATAATAGGCTTATTATAATTTACACCGTTTCCACGAAATTCTGGTAAATTTCAATAATTAATAGTCTATTTGTACAAGCTTTTACTGACAAGGGGAATCATGTTCGAGAACATTTTAATTACTTTAACAAAGGGATACCTAACTATCAAAATGGAAAATTGATAGTAATTTTCATTCACGAAGTATTTAGTGTTAAGCTTATCTCTTATGGTAGGCGTCCACTGATCCACATAGTACGTATCAGACTCATCGCGTCCAACTGATTATTAATTTTACTATAGAAAAAATCTGTTCATTACAGATCAGTGGACGCACTTTAATGACTTTCTATACAAAGAAAACGGACGCCGTAAATAAGCTTTCTATAAGCTTGCGTTTAATAAAAACTTTGAACACTTTGAAAACTTTGAGAGACAAGCATTGTGGTTTCATGTAGTACAATGGCTTTTAACGAGTTATTATTGTTTTTTCCAAGAATATTGGCCATATTTTTTCATGACCAATATTTCCTTTCCTCTGCAAATATTCGTCAAGACTGTGTACGACAATAGTCCAATGGGCAGGCTTCGAACCAATAACCTTTTTTTAGTGTTCAACCTTTTAACATTTGACATATTTTTAATATCCTCTGGTGTGGATATTTGTATTAGTAATACATCAGGTTCAATAAAAATATCTGCATTGTTTCCCACCGGTGCTACAATGAGGTGACCCTGTTTTATTTATAGCATCCTCCATTTGGTGTGAAATAGAGTGCGATGTATACAAGCCTTGACCACACAATTACATTCTGCGTTATCAATACTAAGAAGAACATCTAGTAGGATTTGTGACATATGTCATGCGGGATAGGGGTAGGTTTACGTATGTCTATTGCCAAACTGCATCGTTTTATGTTTTATGGACGAAGGTCGCACATGTTATGAACTTAGAAAGGATTATCAACGCGCCGTCATTTATGGATGCGATGCGTACGATGCGTACTTTACAGATCTGTGGACGCCTGCCTTTTGGCGTCTACTCGGTTACTGTCGTCAATCTAAGGTTACGTTCTGAGTTGGTATGAAGTACCAGACTAGAAATGGTTGTCTCAAACATTACTATAGGTTATAGGTAGGTAGGTAAAGATAAAAAATATAGGGAAGTCATGCAGCAAATGCGTTAAAACTTAGAAGATAAACCAATTCCTTTAACCAATAAAGTTAAGTGTTGGATAAAAATCTGCGTTTAGGGTAAAAAACAGGCACTTTGCTCTGCCTTTGTAAATATAGTCGCTAAATATCTCTCTTTATGTGTGCCCTAGGCGTTATGGTAGGTCTAATAAAGTCTACGGCGATGTGCAAGGCCATACTCGTAACTATCGCGTAGTTAAGATGTCTGTAGCGCGTTTAATTATGCGTAGTGCCTACTACGTCTACACGTCTGGCCACAGACATCGCGTCAGTGTAAACGCGATGTATGTAGCTCTACCATTACGGGTTGGGTACCTGGCAATGCGCAATAGTCGTGGATAACAAATAAGTATATAAAATAACAGTAAAATCCACTGCGACCACAAACGTCGCGTTAAAAATGGCCACTTTTACCACTACGGCTATTCTGTAGCTCGTTAGCCTACGCGTAGCTGCGACTTCTACGCGTTGTCATGAATATCCGGCCTCATACATAGCGTCAGTAACCGCGATGTATAATGTATTTGTAGCCCTACCATTATGGGTTGGGATATCTGACAATACACAATAGTAGTAGATAACATTATAAACCACTGCGGCCACACACATCTCGTCAAAAATGTCCAGAACTTACTACGGATATTCTGTAAGCGTAGCTGCGACTTCTACGCGTCGTCTCGAATGTCTAGCCACATATATTGCGTCAGTAAACGCGATGTATGTAGACCTGTCATTACGGGTTGGGATATCTGACAATACACAATAATAGTAGATAACAGTAAGAACCTCTGCGGCCACATACATAGCTTCAAAAATGGCTACAACTATAGCACGCTAACTACGGATATTCTGTAAGCGTAGCTACGACGTCTACGCGTCGCCAAGAATGTCTAGCCACATACATTGCGTCAGTAAAAACCACTCCGGCTACACACATCGCGTCAAAAATGGCCACAACTCGACAAAAAATAGTCAATGGTTACTACAGATCTATCTGTACTATCTGCACTACGGATTTTATGCGTAGCTGCGACGTCTACGCGTCGTCTTGAAAGTCCGGCCACATACATTGCGCCAGTAAACGCGATGTATGTAGCCCTACCATTACCACACACAGTACAAACACAGGTTGGGGTATCTGACAATGCAAAATAATAGTAGATAACAGTAAAATTGCAATGAATTGTGAATAAAAAAGAATACATTTTGTATACAAATACGAAATACCTGTTGACACAAATACCACTTTCAGTCCGAGATAAGCCCACGCCATGCATATTCATATCATCGGGAATGGGGCGCACAATAAAAATATCCGCATTGTTCCCATCGGCGCAACAATGGGGTGACCCTGTTTTATAATTATACATACTCCATCTGATGTGACTATTTCTCGACAACGTCGTGTAACGTACCTGAAACAAGGGATTATGATAATTATTAAAAAAGAAAAATGTATCAAAAGGTATTCTGCTGTTATATTAAAAGACTTTTGTAACATTGTTAAGTGCGTTTGAATTATGACTTTTCTTTTATTTAATGAATTTATTAATTGTGATGAGAATGTTATCTGGGTTATCTTTTGTGTTGCTAATGAATGAATTAATGTAATTAAAAAAAAACTACAATACAAGCTACATTATATTATGACTAGCAGACGCCCGAGACTTCGTCCGCGTGGAATTTAGTTTTTCACAAATCCCTCGGAAACCATTGATTTTATCGGGATATAAAGTAGCCTATGTGTTAATCCAGAGTAAAATCTATTTCCATTCAAAATTTCAGCTAAATCGCTTCACTAGTAGCGGCGTTATAGAGTAACAAACATCCATACAAACTTTCGCAATTATAATATTAGAAGGATTATCAGATTCATATTTAATCAATGATTTATCAGCACGTGGTATAAAACCACTAGAGTCTAAGATAAATGCTTGCAACATAATCTCATTAATTCCTCGTTTCGGAACGCTTCATCGCCTGGCTACCTACTTTATTAATTAGTCAATGCCAAAGCCTATAAATATTGGAATACGACCCAATTCAGATAATCATTACTTTATAACTTGACTCACTAAAGGAAATCTTATGAAAACCTTATCATTATATAAAGGAAAACAAACATTATATCAAAAATTATCGTACAAACTTTCCGATTTATTCAAGATCCAGTTATTGACAAACATACTTTTCCCTTTAGAGCCTTATGTTGATGCGCCATAAAAGCATGTACACGTGTACGTGTCCCGAATGATCACATAATCACGCGATAAATCTGCAAAATGTGGGGCACATTTCTCCTATAATAGTAAGTAGGGGCACAAAAGGCCCATATACAAAATTTATTGTTCTATTTCCAGTCAAGCAAACTGTAAATCTTCGCTGTCGCCGCCATCAACCGCACTCCCGCTGGGGCACGCAACGAGCGGAGATCACAGAAATGTCAGAGAAATGTACAAACACAAATAAGGAGTAATTATATTAAGTGAGTGTTATGAACATTTTGACATTTAGGTATAAGACACATAGTCGGCAAACCTAGACTAGGTCAGCGTAGTGGACTAAGGTCTAACCCCTCTCATTTTGAGAGGAGACTCAAGCTCAACACTGAGCCGAATATGGGTTGTTGATGATCATGATGATGACCTTTAGTCGAGCAATTATATCTGATAGTAAGCGATGATGCAGCCTATGATGGAAAGCGCTTGTCTAAAAGATACCTATTCACTCTTACCGTGTAGATGCCCATGTTGTAGGTGGTAGGGAAAAAAGATCTGGAAGTTATGGAATGCCATAACTTCGCAGTGCGGATCAGGAAGGAAGAGCCGAAACATTTATACAAATCCAAGACATCAACTACATAAATAGATGAAGACTATCCTGGCAGTTCTATGATAAAAAGGTGAAAGAGGAATTAGATCATAAAGATTTGAAGATTTGTGGTGCAAGAGATAAAGGGTCGATATTATCAAGGTTGTGGGCAATAATAATTTAATAGTTATCACCATAAGTAAAACTTAGCAAAATGATAACTATTTAGGGCTAAAAACACACAACATGTCCTGGACATTTTGTTACAGTTTACGCCATGTGAACGGTTCTATGAACAACGCATAAACTATTCATTCGTTAAAGACGTACTCGTATACTGTAAAAACGTACAGGACAGTCCGTGTGAATCTAGCCTAATTTATAAAATGTGATAGCTATGGCACAGAAAAGATATTACAACCAGTAGTTGGACTTCATACTAGAGGTCGAAACGCGAGCTATACCTACGCTCCTTGAACATGGGGTGATCGTAGGGTGAAGACAGTCGCGACTGTGCCGCGGTGACGAACGAACGCACGGTGTATTAACAGAGTAAAGTGTATTAATAGTATTAGATTTTTTTAATTATGACCAGTAGGAAATACTGTGCCGTTTTTGGATGCATGAATTCAAAATTATCCCATCCAGAGATAACTTTTTTTAAGTTACCTGGAAACTCTGAAAGGTTAACTTTAAAATAAATTTACTTATTAGTAGGTAGGTACATAATCTTGTATTTTTTAATGGATAATATCTCCAGAATAAAGGTAGGTATCTGGATTAGTAAATAAAGTGAATAGAGTAAAGGAAAGTGATTGACACGATTTAAATATGTAGCTATACGCGGTTCATGAATCACGATACAGTAGGTACGATAAGCTTGTATTAAAACCTCGACTGCTTGTACAATGTATTGTGTGACTGTGCTCGGATCATTTGTGTTTTGTTACCCGACTGCGGCGAAGCCCAAAGGAGGAGTATGTGTTTGAATGTTATGACTTGTTGTTGTATGCGGGCGACGGGAGGAAAGGACTGCGCGGGTGTGAAGTCGTACGCGCTGGGCATCGTTACCCCCCTCCCGGACCGCGCCGACCTTCGGGAGTGTTACGAACAAATTTGCCAAGCACACATACTGATAAATGATATGTCATTAGACTCGTCTAGATAGGCCGAGTGTCACTGGGTAACTTAGTTCTTAAAAAATCAAAATGGCGGATTTTATGCACTTTAATGTGCAAGCTCATAAAACTTTTGCTCAGCTTGGCATTGGTGACAAGAATTTTAACCGACTTCCAAAAAGAATCGTATCGTATTTACAGCGATATTTCCGTCATTTGTAAACCGTTTCTTTTTTGTTTGGATGAATATTCTTTCAGGTTAGTCCCATTTTTTTCATGTCAGGATCTGATAATGGCATCCTAGAGAAATCTAGGGGAACTATCGTATCGTAGGGACAATTAGTGCGTTTGTTCATTGTTTCATTATCTATTTTAAATCACTACAATTTCATGAAGGTATTTATCTTTTTTTTTATTTGTTCACGTAGTGTGGAGGTAATACCTAGATGGCATCACCGAAATAAATATGTTTAAGAATACGACCAATCCTTCAAGATCATTGACGTAGTATCAGCCTTAATTAAATCAACCAATCAAAAAACACGCATTTTTATTTATCACTTCCCATTTTACTACAATTTACAAAGTATTTTATTTGTTTATATAAAAAAAGTTTATTTACAATCACAAAACTAAGTGGAAACACAAAGTTAGCAAATGTAATTAAATTGCTGCATGCGGGCAGCCCTATCACATGTTTACGTACCGCGCGGCTGTAGGTATTTATTTCAAAAATACGGCCGAGTTATTATACTGCTTGTAATATCTTTACTGTGGCTATGGTATCCAACTAGTCTAGCCAAATCGAGCCAGCTAGCTTGCAAGTTTTATTTTTATGTTGTGCATGAGGCAGTCTACATGCAAAATCACATGCTATAAATCTTCGGGGATCGTGTGAAGAATGTATCTTTTATTCTAAATAGCATCCGAAACTGGCAGTTTGCCAATAAATAGAGTTAACCGTGGATAGGTGTAATGATTTACTTGTTATTCTGCTAATGTTGTGAATGTCAATTTTTGTACATTTTAGTGATGTTTTCATTTGTTTTATTTTTTAAAGAATATTTGCCATATCTTTTAAATATGACCAATATTACCATTCGTCTCCAACTAGTTGGGAAAATAAACCGACGGGCCGGGGATCGAACCAATGCGATTGCAGTTAATAATGTGATAAGTAACAATAATGACTTCTATATCAATTATTAATATATGAAAAAGCGTTAGCTTTCAGCGATGTCTGTTCTGTGTTAATGATAATGGGATGGCTTTACATAACCTCAAAGATATGTGAGGGGAGGGGCACAAACTTCCAAAAATCTCATAAAAGAAGAAAATGTTAGTAAGTAGCCCAACAGAGTATTTCAGGATTCAAGCCCCAGAGTGCACGAACCAAAGCCGCATAGCTAAAATAGCTAATCGCTGTATCAACAAAGCAA